>NC_141608.1:36549432-36629432 GCF_047967505.1 Dipteris shenzhenensis | reverse complement strand
GGGAAATTTGAATTCATTATAAATTTGAATTCAAATTTGTGTTCAACATTCTTCTTATACTTTCTTCTCATACGTTCCTTTTGAATTCAAATTTATGTTCAACATTCTTCTTGATACTTTCTTCAACATTCTTCTCGATTCTCGTAAGTCCTTTTCATTCTTCTCGTAAGTCAAATCTTATTTTTCGTTCTTGCTCGTGATAGTAAGTCAAATCCTCCTCTCCCATCTCTCTCCTTCTGCTCCCTCCTCTCCTCTCCCTCTCTCTCTCTCCTCTCTCTCCTTCCTCTCCTCTCCCTCCCTCCATCCATCCCTCGACCCAACCCTCTCCTCCAGCCTCCTTCCCTCCCCTCCCTCCGCTGCCAAAACTCCTCCCTCGACCCCTCCCTTCCCCTCCCCCCCCTCCTTCCCCAAAATCCCCCTCCCCCTCCCCTCCTGCTACCCTTCCCCCTCTCCCGTCGCCTAACCTCTTCCTCCCCTACCCCTTTTTCCCCCTACTCCCTTTTAACCTTCCCCCCTTTTCCCCACCCCCCTTGGCGACCCCCCCAACCCTTCCACCCTCTTCCCCACTCTCCCTTTGGCCCCCTCTCAACCCTCCCTCCCTCCTTGGCGACACCCCCCCTTCACCCGGGCTGGCGGCCGCGGCCGCCAGCCCCCCCTCTCTCAACCCTCCCCTCCTTCACTCTTTCCCACCCCCCCTTGCCCCGGGCTGGCGGCCGCGGCCAGCCAGCCCCCCCACCCCCCCTCTCACCCATCCCCCCCCTCTTCACCCTCCCTGGGCTGGCGACCGTGGCCGCCAGCTCCCCCTCTCTCAACCCCCCCCTCCTTCACTCTTTCCCACCCCCCCCTTGCCCCGGGCTGGCGGCTGCGGCCGCCACCCCCCCCCCCTCCTCTCACCCATCCCCCCCTCTCTTCACCCTCCCTGGGCTGGCGGCCGCGGCCGCCAGCCCCCCCCCCTCCTCTCACCCAACCCCCCCCCCCTCTTTACCCTCCCCCCTCTTTACCCTCCCCCCCCTTCGCAACCCCTCCCTGGGGCTGGCGGCCGCGGCCGCCAGCCCCCCCCCTCCTCTCACCCATCCCCCCTCTCTTCACCCTCCCTAGGCTGGCGGCCGCGGCCGCCAGCCCCCCCCTCCTCTCACCCAGCCCCCCCCTCTTCACCCTCCCCCCCCTTCGCAACCCCTCCCTGGGCTGGCGGCCGCGGCCGCCAGCCCCCCCCCTCGCAACCCCTCCCCTCTTCTCACCCATCCCCCCCCTCTTCACCCTCCCTGGGGCCGCCAGCCCCCCCCCTCCTCTCACCCACCAGCCCCCCCCTCTTCACCCTCCCCCCCCTTCGCAACCCCTCCCTGGGCTGGCGGCCGCGGCCGCCAGCCCCCCCCTCTTCACCCTCCCCCCTCAGCCGCTCCCCGCCCCTCCCCCCCTCAGCCGCGCCCCCATCCTCCCCCCCCCTTTGCTACCCACCAGTCCCCCCCCTCTTCACCCTCCCCCCCCTTCGCAACCCCTCCCCCTCCCTGGGCTGGCGGCCGTGGCCGCCAGCCCCCCCCTCTTCACCCTCCCCCCCCCTCCCCCCCTCAGCCGCGCCCCCACCCTCCCCCCCCTTCGCAACCCCTCCCCCTCCCTGGGCTGGCGGCCGCGGCCGCCAGCCCCCCCCTCTTCACCCTCCCCCGCCCCTCCCCCCCTCAGCCGCTCCCCGCCCCTCCCCCCCCTTCGCAACCCCTCCCCCTCCCTGGGCTGGCGGCTGCGGCCGCCAGCCCCCCCCTCTTCACCCTTCCCCGCCCCTCCCCCCCTCAGCCGCCGCGCCCCCACCCTCCCCCCCCCTTCGCTACCTGCCAGCCCCCCTCCCTCTTCACCCTCCCCCCCCTTCGCAACCCCTCCCCCTCCCTAGGCTGGCGGCCGTGGCCGCTAGCCCCCCCCCTCTTCACCCTCCCCCCGCCTCCCTCCTCAGCCGCGCCCCCCCCTCCCCCCCTCAGCCGCTCCCCGCTTCCCTCCCACCTCTCCCTCCCACCCGCCGCGCCAGCCTCCCCTCCCACCCACCTCCCTCTTTGCCCCTTCCTCCCCTCCCTTCCTCCTCCCTCCCCTCCCACCCTCTTCCTCCCCTCCCTTCCTCCTCCCTTCCTCCTCCCTCCCCTCCCACCCTCTTCCTCCCCTCCCTTCCTCCTCCCTTCCTCCTCCCTCCCCTGAACCTTTCTCTCTCTAGTTCCTCTCTCTTCAAATTTTAAAAAAGAAACTAGAAAAAAAAGTTTGCAAGTACCTGGAAAAAGTTTGTAAGTTTGCTCTTTCTTGCTTTCTTGCTCTTCCTTCCTTGCTCTCTTGATCGTCCTTGCTTTCTTGCTTTCTTGCTTCAAGTGAATGAAATGAGGGGAGAATGAATGAAGAAGGAAGACTATATATAAGAAAAATTAGGTTTTCCTCCTCCTCTCCTATTGGCTTTCCATTCCTCCCCTCTCTTCTATTGGCTTTTCATTTATCTCCTCTCCCATTGGCTCCCATTACTCCCCCTCTCCTATTGAACCCCCATTCCTCATCCATTAGCCCTCCTCCCATCCATCCATTTCTTCTTCCTCCCCATTGCCACCACTCCCATCCCACATTTCCACCACGTCCCATACTCCTCCCATTTCCCAAAATCCCATATTTCCCCATCTCACCCTCCTCTTTTTCATCCCCCTCACTCATTTCACTCCCTTATTAGCCTACTCCCCTATTACCTTCCCCTCTCCCATTCCATTCTTCCCTCCCCACTCTCACTTCCACTTCCCATTACTCACTTGCCATTTAAAAACTATTAATATATTATTATACTATTTTTTATACTTATTATCATACACCCTTATTACTTCCCTATCCTATTCCACTCCTCCCTCCTCATTCCCACTTCCACTTCCCATTACTCACTTGCTATACACATTTGCAAACTATTAATATATTATTACATGATTTTTTATACTATTTGTAAACTTACATATGGGCAAAATCACAGGTGTCAAAGCGATCCTATTGTGGTCATACAACAACTGTGCTTTTATTCAAGGGCATATTTATCCTCATCAACAAGCTTATTTACTCAAGGTATGAAGTGCATAATTTGTGCACTAGGTGTTTACTTTGTGCCAAAATTGTTTGCCACACACACACACACATATACATATACCGAGAATTTTCTAATATTATCGCATCTACATTTCTCAAATGGGCACAAAGCTTTGTACACTCCTCAACCTAGGTCTTATTGACTTGCATACAAAGTGGTGCACCCATCTCATAAGTACTTGTTCGGATAACACACCTCCTATGTATTTTATGACGATTGTGCATAACACTAGCAACAAAATGGTGTATCATGTGAGACAGACTATGCAAAGCATATCCAATGGACACAAGACTTTACACATTCCTCAACCTAGGCAGTATTGACTTGTGTGCAAAGTGGCATCCCCATCCGATAAGTACTTGTTTGAAAAATACACCTACAATCGTGTTTTTTGACGATTGTGCATGACACTAAGGCAACAATGGTGTTTTATGCTTGATCGACAATGCAAAGCATATCCGATGGGCACAATACTTTGCACACACCTTCAACTAGGTAGAATCGACTTACATGCAAAGTGGCATGCCCATCCCATAAGTGCTTGATCCTATAACATACCTAGCAACGTGTTTTTTGACGGATGTGCATGACACTAGAGTAAAAATAGTATTTAATGCTCGATCGACCATGCAAAGGATATCCGATGGGCACAAAACTTTTCGTACGCCTCAACCTAGGTGGTATTGAAATGTTCTCAATGAGGCACACCCATCCGATAAGGACTTGGTTAGATAACACACCTAATGGCGTGTTTTTTTGCGAATGTGCATGTCATTAGGGAAAAAATGATGTATAATGCGTGATCGACCATGCAAATCATATCCGATGGTGACAATACTTTGCACGCACCTCAACGTAGTTAAAACGGACTTGCGTGCAAAGTGGAGCCCCCATATGATAAATATTTATTTGAATAATACACCTATGGCCGTGTTTTTATATGGTTGTGCATGACACTAAGGCAAAAACAGTGTGTTATGCTTGATCGACAATGCAAAGCATATCCGATGGGCACGATACTTTGCACACACCTTCAACTAGGTGGAATTGACTTACATGCAAAGTGGCACGCCCATCGCATAAGTGCTTGATCAGATAACACACCTAGCAGCGTGTTCTTTTACGGATGTGCATGGCACTAAGGCAAAAATGAAATTTAATGCTCGATCGACCATGCAAAGCATATCCGATGGGCACGATACTTTGCACACATCTTCAACTAGGTGGAATTGACTTACATGCAAAGTGGCATTCCCATGGCATAAGTGCTTGATCGGATAACACACCTAGCAGCGTGTTTTTTTACGGATGTGCATGGCACTAAGGCAAAAATGGTATTTAATGCTCGATCGACCATGCAAAGCATATCCGATGGGCATAATACTTTTCCTATACCTCAACCTAGTTGTTATTAAAATGTTGTCAAAGAGGCACACCCATCCGATAAGTACTTGGTCAGAAAACATACCCAAGGGCGTGTTTTTTTGCGGATGTGCATACCACTAGGGAAAAAACGGTGTATAATGCGTGATCGACCATGCAAATCATATCCGAAGGTGACAATACTTTGCACACACCTCAACCTAGTTGAAACGGACTTGCGTGCAAACTAGAGCCCCCATCCGATAAGTACTAGTTTGAATAACACATCTAGGACTGCGTTTTTTTACGAATGTGCATGACACTAAGACAGAAACGGCGTTTTATGCTTGATCGACAATGCAAAGCATATCCGATGGGCACAATACTTTTCACACACCTTCAACTAGGTAGAATCGACTTACATGCAAAGTGGCACGCCCATCCCATAAGTGCTTGATCGGATAACATACCTAGCAGCGTGTTTTGACGGATGTGCATGACACTAGAGCAAAAATAGAATTTAATGCTCGATCGACCATGCAAAGGATATCTGATGGGTACAAAACTTTTGGTACGCCTCAACCTAGGTGGTATTGAAATGTTCTCAATGAGGCACACCCATCCGATAAGTACTTGGTCAGATAACACCTAATGGCGTGTTTTTTTGCGAATGTGCATATCATTAGGGAAAAAATGATGTATAATGCGTGATCGACCATGCAAATCATATCCGATGGTGACAATACTTTGCACGCACCTCAACGTAGTTAAAACGGACTTGCGTACAAAGTGGAGGCCCCATCTGATAAGTATTTATTTGAATAACACACCTATGGCCGTGTTTTTATATGGTTGTGCATGACACTAAGGCAAAAACAGTGTGTTATGCTTGATCGACAATGCAAAGCATATCCGATGGGCACGATACTTTGCACACACCTTCAAATAGGTGGAATTGACTTACATGCAAATTGGCACGCCCATCGCATAAGTGCTTGATCAGATAACACACCTAGCAGCGTGTTTTTTTACGGATGTGCATGGCACTAAGGTAAAAATGGAATTTAATGCTCGATCGACCATGCAAAGCATATCCGATGGGCACGATACTCTGCACACACCTTCAACTAGGTGGAATTGACTTACATGCAAAGTGGCATTCCCATCACATAAGTGCTTGATCGGATAACACACCTAGCAGCGTGTTTTTTTACGGATGTGCATGGCACTAAGGCAAAAATGGTATTTAATGCTCGATCGACCATGCAAAGCATATCCGATGGGAATAATACTTTACCTATACCTCAACTTAGGTCGTATTAAAATGTTATCAAAGAGGCACACCCATCCGATAAGTACTTGGTCAGATAACATACCTAAGGGCGTGTTTCTTTGCGGATGTGCATACCACTAGGGAAAAAACGGTGTATAATGCGTGATCGACCATGCAAATCATATCCGATGGTGACAATACCTTGCACACACCTCAACCTAGTTGAAATAGACTTGCGTGCAAATTGGAGCCCCCATCCGATAAGTACTAGTTTGATAAACATACCTAGGACCGTGTTTTTTCATGGTTGTGCATGACACCAAGGCAAAAACGGTGTTTTATGCTTGATTGACAATGCAAAGCATATCCGATGGGCACAATACTTTGCACACACCTTCAACTAGGTGTAATTAACTTACATGCAAAGTGGCACGCCCATCGCATAAGTGCTTGATCAGATAACACACCTAGCGGCGTGTTTTTTTACGGATGTGCATGGCACTAAGGCAAAAATGGTATTTAATGCTCGATCAACCATGCAAAGCATATCCGATGGGCACAATACTTTGCACACACATTTAACTAGGTGGAATTGACTTACATGCAAAGTGGCACGCCCATCCCATAAGTGCTTGATTGGATAACATACCTATCAGCGTGTTTTTTTACGGATGTGCATGACACTAGAGCAAAAATAGTATTTAATGGTCGATCGACCATGCAAAGCATATCCGATGGGCACAATACTTTGCACACACCTTCAACTAGGTGGAATTGACTTACATGAAAAGTGGCACGCCCATCGCATAAGTGCTTGATCAGATAACACACGTAGAAGTGTGTTTTTTTACGGATGTGCATGGCACTAAGGTAAAAATGGTATTTAATGCTCGATCGACCATGCAAAGCATATCCGATTGGCACGATACCTTGCACACACCTTCAACTAGGTGGAATTGACTTACATGCAAAGTGGCATTCCCATCGCATAAGTGCTTGATCGGATAACACACCTAGCAGCGTGTTTTTTTACGGATGTGCATGGCACTAAGGCAAAAATGGTATTTAATGCTCGATCGACCATGCAAAGCATATCCGATGGGTATAATACTTTTCCTATACCTCAACTTAGGTCGTATTAAAATGTTGTCAAAGAGGCACACCCATCCGATAAGTACTTGGTCAGATAACATACCTAAGGGCGTGTTTTTTTGCGGATGTGCATACCACTAGGGAAAAAACGGTGTATAATGCGTGATCGACCATGCAAATCATATCCGATGGTGACAATACTTTGCACACACCTCAACCTAGTTGAAACAGACTTACGTGCAAACTGGAGCCCCCATCCGATAAGTACTAGTTTGAATAACACAGCTAGGACTGCGTTTTTTGACGAATGTGCATGACACTAAGATAAAAACGGTGTTTTATGCTTGATCGACAATGCAAAGCATATCCGATGGGCACAATACTTTGCACACACCTTCAACTAGGTAGAATCAACTTACATGCAAAGTGGCATGCCCATCCCATAAGTGCTTGATTGGATAACATACCTAGCAGCGTGTTTTTTGACGGATGTGCATGACACTAGAGTAAAAATAGTATTTAATACTCGATTGACCATGCAAAAGATATTTGATGGGCACAATACTTTGCACACACTTTCAACTAGGTGGAATTGACTTACATGCAAAGTGGCATTCCCATCGCATAAGTGCTTGATCGGATAACACACCTAGCAGCGTGTTTTTTTACGGATGTGCATGGCACTAAGGCAAAAATGGTATTTAATGCTCGATCGACCATGCAAAGCATATCCGATGGGCATAATACTTTTCTCATACCTCAACCTAGGTGGTATTAAAATGTTGTCAAAGAGGCACACCCATCCGATAAGTACTTGGTCAGATAACATACCTAAGGGCGTGTTTTTTTGCGGATGTGCATACCACTAGGAAAAAAACGGTGTATAATGCGTGATCAACCATGCAAATCATATCCGATGGTGACAATACTTTGCACACACCTCAACCTAGTGGAAAAGGACTTGCGTGCAAACTGGAGCCCCCATCCGATAAGTACTAGTTTGAATAATACACCTAGGACCGTGTTTTTTCATGGTTGTGCATGACACCAAGGCAAAAACGGTGTTTTATGCTTGATCGACAATGCAAAGCATATCCGATGGGCACAATACTTTTCACACACCTTCAACTAGGTGGAATCGACTTACATGCAAAGTGGCACGCCCATCCCATAAGTTCTTGATCGGATAACATACCTAGCAGCGTGTTTTTTGACGGATGTGCATGACACTAGAGCAAAAATAGTATTTAATGCTCGATCGACCATGCAAAGCATATCCGATGGGCACAAAACTTTTCGTATGCCTCAACCTAGGTGGTATTGAAATGTTCGCAATGAGGCACACCCATCCGATAAGTAATTGGTCAGATAACACACCTAGCAGCGTGTTTTTTTACGGATGTGCATGGCACTAAGGCAAAAATGGTATTTAATGCTCGATCCACCATGCAAAGCATATCCGATGGGCACGATACTTTGCACACACCTTCAACTAGGTGGAATAGACTTATATGCAAAGCGGCACGCGCATCCCATAAGTGATTGATTGGATTACATACCTAGCAGCGTGTTTTTTGACGGATGAGCATGACACTAGAGCAAAAATAGTATTTAATGCTCGATTGACCATGCAAAGCATATCCGATGGGCACAAAACTTTTCGTATGCCTTAACCTAAGTGGTATTGAAATGTTCTCAATGAGGCACACCCATTCGATAAGTACTTGGTCAGATAACACACCTAATGGCGTGTTTTTTTGCGGATGTGCATATCATTAGGAAAAAAATGGTGTATAATGCGTGATCGACCATGCAAATCATATCCGATGGTGACAATACTTTGCACGCACCTCAATGTAGTTAAAACGGACTTGCGTACAAAGTGGAGACCCCATCTGATTAGTACTTATTTGAATAACACACCTATGGCCGTGTTTTTATATGGTTGTGCATGACACTAAGGCAAAAACGGTGTGTTATGCTTGATCGACAATGCAAAGCATATCCGATGAACACAATACTTTGCACACACCTTCAACTAGGTGTAATTGACTTACATGCAGAGTGGCATGCGCATCGCATAAGTGCTTGATCAGATAACACACCTAGCAGCGTGTTTTTTTACGGATGTGCATGGCACTAAGGCAAAAATGGTATTTAATGCTCGATCCACCATGCAAAGCATATCCGATGGGCACGATACTTTGCACACACCTTCAACTAGGTGGAATAGACTTATATGCAAAGCGGCACGCGCATCCCATAAGTGATTGATTGGATTACATACCTAGCAGCGTGTTTTTTGACGGATGAGCATGACACTAGAGCAAAAATAGTATTTAATGCTCGATTGACCATGCAAAGCATATCCGATGGGCACAAAACTTTTCGTATGCCTTAACCTAAGTGGTATTGAAATGTTCTCAATGAGGCACACCCATTCGATAAGTACTTGGTCAGATAACACACCTAATGGCGTGTTTTTTTGCGGATGTGCATATCATTAGGAAAAAAATGGTGTATAATGCGTGATCGACCATGCAAATCATATCCGATGGTGACAATACTTTGCACGCACCTCAATGTAGTTAAAACGGACTTGCGTACAAAGTGGAGACCCCATCTGATTAGTACTTATTTGAATAACACACCTATGGCCGTGTTTTTATATGGTTGTGCATGACACTAAGGCAAAAACGGTGTGTTATGCTTGATCGACAATGCAAAGCATATCCGATGAACACAATACTTTGCACACACCTTCAACTAGGTGTAATTGACTTACATGCAAAGTGGCATGCCCATCGCATATAAGTGCTTGATCAGATAACACACCTAGCAGCGTGTTTTTTTACGGATGTGTATGGCACTAAGGCAAAAATGGTATTTAATGCTCGATCGACCATGCAAAGCATATCCGATGGGCACGATACTTTGCACACACCTTCAAACTTGTGGAATAGACTTACATGCAAAGTGGCACGCCCATCCCATAAGTGCTTGATCGGATAACATACCTAGCAGCGTGTTTTTTGACGGATGTGCATGACACTAGAGTAAAAAAAGTATTTAATGCTCGATCGACCATGCAAATGATATCCGATGGGCAAAAAACTTTTTGTACGCCTCAACCTAGGTGGTATTGAAATTTTCTCAATGAGGCACACCCATTCGATAAGTACTTGGTCAAATAACACACCTAATGGCGTGTTTTTTTGCGGATGTGCATATCATTAGGAAAAAAATGGTGTATAATGCGTGATCGACCATGCAAATCATATCCGATGGTGACAATACGTTGCATGCACCTCAACGTCGTTGAAACAAACTTGCGTGCAAAGTGGATCCCCCATCTGATAAGTACTTGTTTGAATATCACACCTATGGCCGTGTTTTTATATGGTTGTGCATGACACTAAGGCAGAAACGGTGTGTTATGCTTGATCGACAATACAAAGCATATCCGATGGGCACGATACTTTGCACACACCTTCAACTAGGTGTAATTGACTTACATGCAAAGTGGCACGCCCATCGCATAAGTGCTTGATCAGATAACACACCTAGCAGCTAAGGCAGAAACGGTGTGTTATGCTTGATCGACAATACAAAGCATATCCGATGGGCACGATACTTTGCACACACCTTCAACTAGGTGTAATTGACTTACATGCAAAGTGGCACGCCCATCGCATAAGTGCTTGATCAGATAACACACCTAGCAGCGTGTTTTTTTACGGATGTGCATGGCACTAAGGCAAAAATGGTATTTAATGCTCGATCAACCATGCAAAGCATATCGGATGGGCACGATACTTTGCACACATCTTCAACTAGGTGTAATTGACTCACATGCAAAGTGGCATTCCCATCGCATAAGTTCTTGATCGGATAACACACCTAGCAGCGTGTTTTTTTACGGATGTGCATGGCACTAAGGCAAAAATGGTATTTAATGCTCGATCGACCATGCAAAGCATATCCGATGGGTATAATACTTTTCCTATACCTCAACTTAGGTGGTATTAAAATGTTGTCAAAGAGGTACACCCATCCGATAAGTACTTGGTCAGATAACATACCTAAGGGCGTGTTTTTTTGCAGATGTGCATACCACTAGGGAAAAAACGGTGTATAATGCGTGATCGACCATGCAAATCATATCTGATGGTGACAATACTTTGCACACACCTCAACCTAGTTGAAACAGACTTGGGTGCAAACTGGAGCCCCCATCCGATAAGTACTAGTTTGAATAACACAGCTAGGACTGCGTTTTTTGACGAATGTGCATGACACTAAGATAAAAACGGTGTTTTATGCTTGATCGACAATGCAAAGCATATCCGATGGGCACAATACTTTGCACACACCTTCAACTAGGTAGAATCAACTTACATGCAAAGTGTCACGCCCATCCCATAAGTGCTTGATTGGATAACATACCTAGCAGCGTGTTTTTTGACGGATGTGCATGACACTAGAGTAAAAATAGTATTTAATACTCGATTGACCATGAAAAGCATATCCGATGGGCACAATACTTTGCACACACCTTCAACTAGGTAGAATCCACTTACATGCAAAGTGGCACGCCCATCCCATAAGTGCTTGATCATATAACATACCTAGCAGCGTGTTTTTTGACGGATGTGGATGACACTAGAGTAAAAATAGTATATTTAATGCTCGATTGACCATGCAAAGGATATCCAATGGGCACAAAACTTTTTTTACACCGCAACTTAGGTGGTATTGAAATGTTCTCAATGAGGCACACCCATCCGATAAGTACTTGGTCAGATAACACACCTAATGGCGTGTTTTTGTGCGAATGTGCATATCATTAGGGAAAAACGGTGTATAATACGTGATCGACCATGCAAATCATATCCGATGGTGACAATACTTTGTACGCACCTCAACGTAGTTAAAACGGACTTGCGTGCAAAGTGGAGCCCCCATCTGATAAGTACTTATTTGAATAACACACCTATGGCCGTGTTTTTATATGGTTGTGCATGACAGTAAGGTAGAAACAGTGTGTTACGCTTGATCGACAATGCAAAGCATATTGGATGGGCACAATACTTTGCACACACCTTCAACTAGGTGGAATTGACTTACATGCAAAGTGGCATTCCCATCGCATAAGTACTTGATCGGATAACACACCTAGCAGCGTGTTTTTTTTATGGATGTGCATGACAGGAGCAAAAATAGTATTTAATGCTCGATGGACCATGCAAAGCATATCCAATGGGCACAACACTTTTTGTACACCTCAACTAGGTGGAATTGACTTACATGCAAAGTGGCACCCGCATCCCATTAGTGCTTGATTGGATAACGTACCTAGTAGGCTCATGTTTTTTTACGGATGTGCATGACACTAGAGCAAAAATAGTATTTAATGCTTGATTGACCATGCAAAGGATAACTTGGCATGTCCATCTGATGAGTACTTGATCGGATAACTTCTCCCACTAATAAATTAAGTACTAATTAAAAATTATAATAAATAAGTAGATTATTAAAAAGAGACTAATATTTATGTAATTGTTGCCACTGCAGCAGGACTCTCACAAAGGAGATGGCTATAGATTTTGTTCCAGGGATGGATGTGATTTTATGTAGCAAAAGAGAAGTAGTTGCATTTGCTACAATTCATGATAGTGATCCCAATTCACTTTGCCACTTTCGAAGACTTGGCGAAGATAAGGTAGCAGTTACTGTATCAAAGATTCTTAGCGCACATGTTGAGCTAAAGTATAAATGTGGAGATATGGAAACACTTGGAGATGTTATGCCCTACAATACATCCAACAAATCATTTATAGCATGGGACAAAGATAAGACTTATGCAACAGACATTATCAAGAATACAAAGTGCACCACCTTGGATTTTACTATAGGGGACATTTTACAAATGAGATCATCTGCAAATAAGATTGTAGCAGAAGGTGAAGTATTGGGATTTGAACAAGTGGAGCAATGGTCATTTGCGCAGATGAGGATTCTAAAAGTCACTGATGATGGTATGGTTGATAACATAACATCCTTATGTGATCCCTACTATGAGGTAGGCAAGAATATGAGATGGAGCATGCAATTTTTAAACATGAGAAAGAGGCACGTGGTTTTCAATGATAAAGACAACGTATACTACAATATCAAAGGACCTAAAAAGCGTGCCCATGTGCCAGGCTCTATCACTTCAAATGTGGATGATTTCAATATACTCAATTATAGAAGTGACATCTTATCTGGAGTGGATGAGTTCATTGGTTCCAAGAAACAAAATGATTTTAGAAGCGAAGCCTTATCTGGGGTGGATGAATTCTTGCACAGTGAGAAGGGCAAAGGTTTCAATAGCGATGTCTTGTCAAGTGTGGATGAGTTCATGCATATTAACAAACCTGGTGTCAATCAAGGTTGTGGATTTGTGAAAGCCATGCAAGATGTCCCAATGAGTGATGTTCTCTCAGGAGTGGAAGAGTTTCAAGGTTCTCAATGATCTCGTAGAATATTGAATTCATTGAATGGTCCTAAGAGTATGTTAAAAACGAGGATGAGATCAACAGAGGATTATTCAGTATTTTAACTTTGATTGTGATATGAACAAGGATGCAACGACCAATAATGGATGCTTGGTTACAAACAAATGTGAGGAGAAGAAGTGCATAAATACAGATAACAATGTGCACGAGGAATGAAAACGGTCATACATATGCATGAAGAGAAAGAGAATTCAGGCAGATCCACAAAAGCAACCAAAGAGGAAGAGAGTAATGAAGGAGGAGAACATGTTAAATGCATTGGGATATCTATGTTGCAAGCGAAGATGTATGCGCTTCATTGATCTTGCAGACATCAGGGAATGTAGAGGACACGTGTGGCAAAGAAGGGGAAGCGAAAGAAATGAATACCTTCTCACAAGTCTCTCTTGCTTTCTTCAGAATGGCAATAAAAGGCTAAGTTCAAGACAAAAGGTAAAACCTCTCGTAAATGGAAAAAGGATTTGCAATAAGGCATATCACAATATTACTGGATTATCCCATGGTACATATTGGGATTTAGTCACCAAGGCAAAGGGCGGCAACAAATTTAGCATTCACGGTAATAGAGGAAGGTCCAAATCAAGAATCTCAACTGTCAGGGCAGCATCAATTTTGCAAGACTTCATACATGAAAATGCTTTGCCTCAACCCCATATATCTACCAAACTCCCTAACGGTGACGCGATCACTGAAATGCACCTTCCAATGGGCTTGACAAAGCTCGAAGTATTTGACTCTATTGCAGAAAAGAAAAGGCAAAGAGGGGATGCCGTAGCTTCTTCTCATACTTTGTATACTCTTTGGAAGAAGAACTTTGGATATGTTAAAATCCCAAGGAGGCAAAAAATGTCAAAGTGCAATGTCTGTGATGATTTAAAGCGAGCGATTGAGAGTGCAACATGTCCAAATCAAAGGGAATTATACAAAAAAAACCAAAAATCTCATCATGACCTTATTCGACATTCCAGACAAAAATATGCATTTTGGAAGGAGCAAGCTATTTCGCATCCTGATGACTACATGTGCCTTATTGTAGATGGCATGGATCAGAATACAACAACATTGCCTCGTTTTGTTGCCACTCCACCTAAATTACAAGGAAAGCACTTTCTAAAGACACATCTATGTGGAGTGTTAGTGCATGGAATTAAGTTCTTTGCAGATATATGGATTGATTCCTTGCATCTACATGATAGCAATCAAGTTGTAACATCTATTATGAAGGCAATTCGCAATGTACATGCAGAAAAAGGTCGCCTGCCACCGACTTTGAGAATACAAGCTGATAATTGCTGGCGAGAAAATAAGAATGTACTCATGTTTGCATTCTGCTCCATGCTAGTTGCTCATCGAATCTTCAATGAGGTCGAATGTGGATTTTTGTATGTTGGGCATACACATGAGGATATCGATCAGGTTTTTAGCACAGTCTTCAAGGGAGCTTAAATGCAAGGATGTGGAGACAATAGATGACTTGGTAAGAAGATGTGGCAGGCAAGTTGGTGGTCGTAAGGAAAGTACAGTATGTGAGAGGCTCGAAAGAATGTATGATTGGAAGAGCTTCATTCTACCTTTCATACAAACGGGTGGTGATGCATTGACAGGTCATACCAATCCACACTACTTTCGTTTTTTTTTTTTAGATGAAAAACCCGTAATGCAATGGCAACAGTATTCTCATGATACAAAATGGGAACCTGAAGAACCTTACAGTCTCTTAACTTCAATTCCCAGCAAGGAAAGGTATCCAACATGGGCTCCTATACAAGAATTTAATGAGAGGTCTAATTGTGAAATAGATGGATTAAAAGCATTTATTACATACAAAGAGGAAATGCTCCGGAGATATCCTGATTCGAAGCCTACTTGGAGAGAACACACTACCACTGTAATTAACAAGACATGAAATTTAATAAAGGACCTTGAGAGAATGCGAGGCTCAAAGGATGTCAGAGAAGAATGCAATATGTTTTGGCCAAATGTTAATAACGATTTGCGCCCAGCTCCAGTCTTTGAAAATGATTTTGTATCATTACTCCCACGTCCATATTGTGGACCGAAGAAGAGAGAGTTTATGCCACAAGTAGATATAGAGGTCGATTGTTTTGTTGTGGTTCGGCCATCGGATGATGAATATGAGAATGTGAAGTTTTGGGTTGCAAAAGTAGTTGATGTGCAAAGAGATGACCAAGGGAGAGCTACAACATTTACAGTGGTATGGTATGAGCCAAAGGGCAGGAAGGAGAATATGGATAACAACACATTATATACTAATTGTATAATGAAGGAGTGGGTCCCAAATGATGAAGCAGTCTCTCAAGTTTCGACGGAGACAATCATAGTGTCTTGGCATTCAAGGGCAAAGAAATCAAAGAAGCACATGGGATATGAGGTAGAAGGAAAAATAAAAATACCACAGCAAACTATTTTGCATACACACGAATTTTTAAGGATGCTCGCCATGGAGGAAGTAGAAGGAGACAGCGCAAATGAAGAATGTCCATGATTAAAGCTTTGTATTGAAGTCCATTGATTCAGAAGGATTTTATTTGGGTACTAGGCAAGGAGCCAATCCAAGACAATTATAATCAGAGTCATCACCTCGTATGTCAAATGAGAGTCAAAATATGCACTAGATGTCACCCAAGGGTCAAGGCTTGCCAAGACAATAGGGAGTTAATGCAGATGGAACCTGGCAAGGGACTATCACATTGAGCAATAAGACAATGGGGAGTCAATGCACCCAAGGGGCAAGGCTTGGCAAGATAACTTGTGGGAGTTAATGCAGATGGCACCTGTATTTTGCATTGGATGTCACCCAAGGGTCAAGGCTTGGCAAGACAACAGGGAGTTAATGCAGATGGCACCTGGCAAGGGACTATCGCATTGAGCAATAAGACAATGGGGAGTCAATGCACCCAAGGGGCAAGGCTTGGCAAGACAAGCCTAGGTCAAATTATGCAGATGGCAACTGGCAAGGGACTGTCGTGACATTGAGCAATAAGACAATGGGGTGTCAAATTATGCAGATGGCACGAATTGAGGCTCTTTAAGAGCAACAATTTAAATTGTAAACATATGTTCAATCTATATCATTTTGGATATAAAGACTCTAGCTAAGAGCAACGTCTCTCAATGTAATCATATACATAAAGCTACAATTGCTATTATCCCTCTTTGGTCTTATGGCATCATGTCTTCTTTCTATTTATTAAAAGTTTTGTTAAATTTTGTGCATATTGCCGAGTGACAATGTTATTTTCATGAAATATTTAAGTCTCCTTTCATGGATTTATAAATTTATCACGTCAACGAAAAACATCAAGGAAAAATATTAAAAATAATTAAATTAACAAATAACTTAGATATAGCTAGAATTTCTAATATAGGATTATTTCAAATTCTTGCATGTTGGTGCAAAAGTATAGATTGAAAAAACAATATTTGTATGTGAATATGATAGAGCCACAAAGTGAACTTTTGATTTGGGAAGGAAAAACGTCAAGGAAAAATATTAAAAATAATTAAATTAACAAATAACTTAGATATAGCTAGAATTTCTAATATAGGATTATTTCAAATTCTTGCATGTTGGTGCAAAAGTATAGATTGAAAAAACAATATTTTTATGTGAATATGACAGTGCCACAAAGTGAACTTTTGATTTGGGAAGAAACTTTTTAGAAAGTAAAATTTTGATTTGGAAAGGATATTTTCATAAAGTAAAGTTTTCATTTGGGAAGGATTTTTGGGCTTCGTCCAAAAACAACACAAAAAGTCCAAAATTAATGAAATAGGTGTTCATACGAAAAGCGTCGTGGAACGCATGATGCAACCACCGATGTATCAGCACCCTCCTGCATCAGCAACGCTCTCTGTGCCTCCTCCCTGTAGTGCTCTGTCAAGACTACGCGGGCCAATGGATCAACAGCCTGACGATGACCAGGATATAGATCATCCATGCCTAGTCCTCTGTATGTCGCCACATCAATGTCAGCAAAGCATACAGGGCACACTGATCATGCCACCATGTGGCGGGTCATGCAATGGAGATGTGCGATGTGGCCGTACCTTAGTCCAAACCACCCTACGGTGTCAAACTCCTCGTGGCAAATGACACAAGTGGCAGTAGGAAGCCTGGCTATGACTGCTGCATCTATGGGTGTCCTAGTCGGCACATCTACAGGAGGAGCAGGGTATAGGGCCACGCTGGGGTCGATCCTATGGCGAGATGGATCACGACTAATATGCCTCAACTACAAAATATAGTGCTCTGCGCGATGGTATGCTATGCGTGTCCGAATCCTCTGCTCCTCCAAATCTGTCTGCACAACAGTCGTACGCGAGACTCCATCTCTTGACGCAATAGATGTGCCTGCAATGCAAACATGTCGCGTACATGGTGAGAATTAACCAAAAAACTTCAGTTCAAAACACGCTACAAAAAAATAAACTAACATAATCAAAATAACTAACCTCGTCCCTAGACTCGGCCAACAATGCCTCCAACTCTGCAATCCGTGTGTCTCGAGCCTCCAACTCGTGCTGAGGCAGCGTAGATGTGGGAGGTGGTGTAGATGTGGGAGGCTCCATCGATGATCGAGGTGGGGGAGGTGGAATCGCAATAGATCTCGATAGGGTAGAGACCATGTGCTGCAAGGATGATGCCACTGAATGAACATCCCCCCTAATCTGTCCTCCCACCGCTCGCAATGCCGGTGCAGGGATGGTGTGCAACTCTGGTGCCTCGCGTCGACGCCGAACACCTGCAATCTGACGCTCCTGATGCCCCATCCTGCCATGTCCCGCTCCTGATCCTGGACGGGTACTAAGGTAGTCCACCCGATGACCAAGCACAAACTCAGTGTATAGCTGCATATGGCAAACGACCTGGCTATCTGACGGTTGTGAGGCAATCGACCACCATTCGCAGCGAGATATCTCGGATAAATGTGTGCTGCTATGATGGGGTGCCTACAACGTAAAATATGCAAGGGGAGCCCTGATCGTGGTCGCATCGCCTCGGTGTGACCATCCCAAAACATATCCTCCAAGGCCTGCCTGTGATGTGACTCACGCTCAAACAACTGTCGAATGGCTCTCCAATCCAAGCCACCACCAGTGATCTCCGCCTCAGCCTGTGCCTGAAAGCTATCCACAACGTCCTCAACTGTGTCCAATCGACCCAGAGCCTCAATAACTGAATCCAGACTCGCAACCAAGTGAGGGGGTGCCCTAGCCTCCTGCAGTGCCCTCATCTCAGCTCTCAGCATCTCTATCTACATATGAATAGTGGTGCTAGAACCTGTGCGCTGGCTGGCGCATGCACAAAAAAAACACATGGAAATTAATATTCTATTTGGGTAATGAAAATAATATTCTATTCAATATGACTTATAATCTATTTACGTAATGAAAACTATTTGTACGTACTCCTTGATGAGGTAGGATGTCGTTGGGATCATCCTATGCACCTACCGGTAGATGGGCCAAATGTGTGGCTCAATATTAATCAATATTATTAATAATTCTTAATTTTGATTAGAATTTTTTCACTCTAGTTGTTGCATTTTTAAACTTAGATGTCTCAAATATTTTTTCCTTATATGTTTCCCTTTTTTCACTTTTTATCCAATATGAAACTTTTCCACATGTGGTGTAAGGACCACATTGTCCACTTATGGCCCCTATACTAAGGACAAATAGTGGAGAGGTTTGGTTAATAAGACCTTCTTTGAATGCTTTACTGCCTTGGGTTTGCAATAGATATGGAGGAGATAGAAGGATACCTAATACATTACTTTGAACGATACACAAGCAAGGCGCATCTAGTATTTCTCAGACTACACATTAAAAAAGAGAGCGGGTTCACACTACAGACCTTTTAAAGCGAGAACTTTGAGAAAATAATTAAGCCTTTTCAATATTATCTATTTTGGTTGGGCAATCCACCTCAACTAGTGGCCATTCCTATAGATCATCACTTGGTTCCCATGCTTTGGGAGAGAGGAGACCTTTGGACAATCATAAATTACGTATGTGTTTTCGATAAAAACAGAAATATAGAACATTTTCACATTTTGAATAAAAAATGCCTCATTAAATGTTTTTTAAATTTAAAATTTTCACATTTTAAATTATAAATGTCGTAATTCAAAAATTTATAAAAAATTTACAAATGCATTTCAAATTTATAAATATTTTATAATTATTAATATGAACGTTTTTTTATTTACTAAAAATAGCTCTATTTAAAAAAAAAAAATTTATTTTCACATTTTAAATAAAAAATGTCGTAATTCATAAATTTCAAAAAAACATTAAAATGCATTTGAAATTTAGAAATTTTTTATAATTTTTCTTATAACCTAAAATTTAATTAAATTCTACCAAAAAGAAAATGCTACATAAAAAAAACAGAAATATAGAACATTTTCACATTTTGAATAAAAAATGCCTCATTAAACGTTTTTTAAATTTTAAATTTTCACATTTTAAATTATAAATGTCGTAATTCAAAAATTTAAAAAAAATTTACAAATGCATTTCAAAATTTTAAATATTTTATAATTATTAATATGAACGTTTTTTTATTTACTAAAAATAGCTCTATTTTTAAAAAAAATTTTCATTTTCACATTTTAAATAAAAAATGTCGTAATTCATAAATTTCAAAAAAACATTAAAATGCATTTGAAATTTAGAAAATTTCTATAATTTTTCTTATAACCTAAAATTTAATTAAATTCTACCAAAAAGAAAATGCTACATAAAAAAACCAGAAATATAGAACATTTTCACATTTTGAATAAAAAATGCCTCATTAAACATTTTTTAAATTTAAAATTTTCACATTTTAAATTATAAATGTCGTAATTCAAAAATTTAAAAAAAATTTACAAATGCATTTCAAATTTATAAATATTTTTTAATTATTAATATGAACGTTTTTTTATTTACTAAAAATGGCTCTATTTAAAAAAAAAGATTCATTTTCACATTTTAAATAAAAAATGTCGTAATTCATAAATTTCAGAAAAACATTAAAATGCATTTGAAATTTAGGAATTTTTTATAATTTTTCTTATAAACTAAAATTTAATCAAATTTTACCAAAAAGAAAATGCTACATAAAAAAAACCCTACCTGGACTCTCCCGCTCCGGCTCCGTCCATCTCCGTCGATGTCCGTTGGTGGCTCTCCGTTGCTCGCGCAATTCCGTCGAAGTCCCGCAAATCCGAAATCGGTGGATGAGGAGGAGCTCGATCGAGGTATGCGGAATGAGGGGGGTCGCTCTCCTTTTATAAGAAAATTTAGGGTTTAGCTACCTCGATCGAGGTATTCTGCATGTATGCCACGACACCTCGATCGAGGTATCGTGACATGCCCATACATCTCGGCACATCTACCTCAATCGAGGTATCGGCATGCCACGATACCTCGATCGAGGTATTGTCACATGCCCATACATCTCGGTACATCTACCTCGATCGAGGTATTGGCATGCCACGATACCTCGATCGAGGTATTGTGACATGCCCATACATCTCGATACATCCACGTCGATGGAGGTTTTGACATGCCACGATACCTCGATCGTGGTATGTCGGCAGAAGCGGGATGCCAAGTCATGGTTCCAGCATACCTCGATCGAGGTATGTCATCTGCCCTGTCGGCTGCCCTGTCGGATGGCACATACCTCGATCGAGGTATGGTGGGCATGCCACCTGACCTCGATCGAGGTTGAGCTGGATTGCCACGATACCTCGAACGAGGTAGATGTGGCATGTATAGGTGGCTTGCCAGCAAGCCTCGATCGAGGTAGAGGCTCGGTCCAGTGAAAAAGCCCAGTTCCTCGATCGAGGTATTGGCTTGGCTCGGTTGTCCTCGTGTGTGATTTTCATTGGAGCTAATACCTCGATCGAGGTATTGGAGACCGAAGCAAAACCTTTGTATTTTCACTCGGGCGGGTGTCACACTCACCCGAAAGTGGTCCGGAAGTGGACACCCTTAGCTTGCTACCACCCGCAAGCATTTTCGAGCACAATGGATTGATGATAAGAGAAACACACAAGATTGCGGCGTCATTGCTAGCTTTGAGGGAGCCAATGGAGCCATGGATGATTATTGTGGCATAATCCAAGATATCATTATGCTTGACTTTCGACGCTTCTTTGTGTATGTTTTGGATGTAAAGTGGTTTAAGGACGTGGTGGAAAGAGGCCCTAATGCAACAATCAAATGCCATGCAAGTGGCTTTGTAACTATTGACTCCACAAAGTTTTGGCAAAGTAGGAAGGACACACTAGTACTACCGCAACAATGTGAACAGGTACTGTGCACACACATAAAAATACTTGCTTTTAAATATTTGATGCAAGAAAAGTAACATGATTGTATTTGTGTTTGAATTAGGTTGTCTATCAACCAATGGTGGATAATAATAGATGGTGGCATGCCATACCTATTATGCCACGTTCCAAAGTGATGTATAGTACATTTACTAATATGGAGCGTATGGAGGATGATCATGGCCATGGACGTGATGATGACCGTGATACAAGAGAGGAGGATGATCATGAGATAGGAGATATAGATATTGAGGCCATTACCCGTGAGGACGAACCTACCATTGGAGATGCTGATTTCGATGAGCACATGAGTAGCACAAGTAGTAGTGGGTTGAATGTATTTGTAGATCTAAACACTTGTTTGGATTTTGAAGTAGATAGTTTGGCAAGGGTTGATCTCATTGAGGATGAGATTGAACCGTAGCCCCACAATTGATATTGGCAAAACTATTTTACATATTGTCTCATTCTCCTCATCTCACTTAATTCTTGTATATGTGGGCTTGCAAAAAATTATGTGCTTTGGTAATCATGGGCAATGTTTGGAAAGCAATGATGTACACCAAAATCTCACTTTCTGTATTCTCTGGAGTGCATCTATTTACGCGTCTAAATGCGCGTCTGATTCTCAGTGTAAACGCGCAAATAAACGCGCAAATACACGCGCAAATAGAGGCGCTAATAAACGGGATGTTAGTCGGGCCCATATTTTCTCAAGTCAGACGCGCAAATAGACGCGGTGATTTATGCACAAATAGACGAGCTTTTAAACGCGCATTTAGACGCGCCCGTAATTTCTCTACTAAAGCAACGCCTATAGATGCGCCCGCTATTTTGCGCATCTACCAAGTGCGTCTATAGTTGCTTTGTGTTGTTGTGTCGCATCGCGGCTCCAAAATTGCTCCTAAAATAGTTTCATAATTGGCTACACTCGACCGTGCATTGACCATGTGCCTTTTACAAATTTTAGTTTTGTTTAAATACATTGTTTTGCTTGCAACAATTCATCTAATGTTGTTTATTTGGGTTCACAAGAAATTGGGGATTGGATGGGCTCTGACAGACGATGAAATGCACTGTGCATGGAGCCATGGAACATATACTTTTTTTCAAAAGTGGAGAGAGAGGGAACTATAGTCAATTAGATAGCAACTAAATACTCGCATTTAAGTCTTTGATCCTCCTTCTTGATCAGATTCTTCCTTTCCATTTTTAATATGGAACTTTAGTCATTTTTATTAGATTGTTACATGCAATGTTCTGACCATGCGATGACATAGGGGAGGGCTCGGGATATGGAGCTACAAGCCCGCTATAGGTGATGGTTTTTAGCGAGGGTGATGAGATCTAGAGGACAAGGATGAGGGTGATGAGAATGAGGAGGATGAGTACTATGTTTGTTAGCTTAGTATACCTATGATCTTATGCATAGCCATCTTTCAGCCATCTTATATTCATTTTTGTACTATATGATGTGAGATTTATGTAGTATTTTTGCCATAGTATATCTCCTTTTTGTCATGTATGTATTCATTTTTGTACTACCCTCTTAAGCATGGAACTATGATGTAAGAGATCTCAACTATGTGGGGCAGAATCTCGGCAGAATGAGGGTCAAACCAGTGAAAGATTCTTCATTCCGAAGGATAAAACAAGCTTGGAAACAAGTCCTATTTTGCTCCACAGTATTGTTTTTAAACAAAAAGATAGCATTGGATTTATTGGTGGACATCCCGATGATAATACCAATGGTTAAGCGATTGTAGAGTGTCAATGTGTATACCGACATGCATATCGACGAGCACACTGATGACAATACAAACACATGTGCGCATACTGATTGTGTTTGTTGCAACAATATTCTATCAATATTGTGAAACTAAAAAAACTAGCTTGATAAACTTTCGCGAAGTTTTTATATTAATATATAAATATATCTTTCATAAAAACATCTATGGTGGTGTAGGGTGGGCAACACCCCCTATTACTGTCATCGGGGGAGCTGCTGATAACTATCTAGGCCCCCCTTGGTGGGGGTTCTAGGGTAGTCCCATCGAAGCCAAAAATACATGAAAATTGGCACAATCAAACAATATAAAATGGCGTGTGGCTCACACAACATGAGTGGAGTGGATATACTATTTGTATCTTGTATCTTCTTATTGGCTAGATAAGAATTTAAACACAAGACTGGTTGTTTGTCGTGGATCTAGCCCACTTGGTGTATCGTTCTCTTCTATTCTATGCACTTTCTGTATTGTGTACTTTATGTATTCCGCTTCTCACACTGTTGCTCCATTATCGCGTTGCTCCTAACATTAACTTCATGTCAAATCAATGAAACACATGGATCTTTCTTTTTAGAGCTGCCTAACCATACCAAATTTGTGGGATAGCTCCTGAAATTAAAACTTGTTGATTGGAAAGCCAAAGGGTGGAGACTTAAGTGGGGATGGGTGCAATAAGAGAGCCCCATAACCGAGCAAGAAAGGGAAGCACGCATGGATGATTTGATGAAGTGATTGCAATGTGCATGCAAAGATGGTGAGAAAAGCAAAGGCAAAGGTATGCTTTACGTGGGCGATTCTCTTTACGACGACCACAAACATCAACGTTGAGCACCCAGTTGCAGCGCACCATAGCCAGCTTCTCATCACTCCTAATCGAATCCATCACGCTCTCTTCACCTTCTACATCACCCCTCTCGCTTTGATCCCCCCCTCGCTTTTCCCAGCTGCACTTTCTCCGCATGCCCAACAGCATCCTCTCCCTATCTCCGCGTATATCTCTTTCCCTTTCTAGTGGCTCCTCCCTTCATTCTTCCCCATGATTTATCCTACCCAAAGCAGACTCTTTCTTTTCGTGTATATATAGTTTCAGAGTAGTATGTTTGATGTGAGTCAGTAACCTGCCTCCGTTTTGTAGACTGTCCTAGCATCGTATTCTTTGGTTTCGTTTCTGATCAATACCCATTGAACTCCTCTGTCTCTCAACTCACCGTCTGCCACCTCCACATCAAATATTCAGCAGCAAATATGAGTCCTGCAGCATGCCAGAGTTTCCAATGTCCCCCACCCGAAGAAATATCCAAGCTCTGCGGATTGAAGGCTGCGTCAACTTCTGCGAGTGCTACACTAGCTGAACCCAAAGAGAGTCCCTATCTTAAGTCTTTGAGAATCAAAGGTATAAAGCTTGACTGTTGTACTGAAGGATTAGGCGCTGAAAGCCTCAATGACAAGGAGAATAATAGCGCTGTCATTAATGTAGGTTGGAACTCACATAAAAATAGCTGTATACAACATCAATTGTATGGTAGAGAATCTCACTGGGGAAGCGGGCCAGCTACTGAAAATAGAGCTTTTGGTAGTTCGAAGGTAATGTCGAAGTTTGCCATGGATGCATGTCTTGAAAGTCGTAAATTTGTGGAGACAACCTCTCATGGTGCAGAATCTAATAGGCCGATCGAGAATGCTTCTAACGTTAGAAAGACCGGAATATTTCCACCTCCTATCTCATACATAGCAAGGGCGGCCTCTTCTCCTCGAGATCAATTAGGTCTATTACCCGTCGGTTTTCTCATTCCTCATAAGAGTGATGACCGATTTTTACTTCAGGACGGGAATGTTTCCCCCCCGATGTACCTGAGAGCATCCAAGAAGGATGGACGCTTCAGGCTTGACCTTGTAAAATTCAGTGACAGCGCCCGAGACAGTTTTGGGAATGCGAATGATACTTTGGAGGAGCCAACCAAGGAAGGTGTGAATTTCTGCTCGGACAAAACCGAGGCATGCGGACGAGATGGGAAGGCGCGAAAGTTCCAAATTGCAGGTAGCGATGTGGAACAATTTTCATCTGAACGTCCTGAGATCTGGATAGGCAATGATTGGACGTCAGCGCTAAGAGCTAAACTGGAATCATCTAGCTCAACCGCCGTATGTAAAGTGGATGCACATGCAGTTAGTCTACGGACTGATAGCTCCACCGCCAGCCATAAAAAAACATTTAAAGGCGTCAACTCAGAAGCACAGAATGAATTTGAGAATGGGTACTGTAAAACAAGGAAAACCGAGCAAGATGCAATTGCTGTGCAAAACTACAGCATGCAGATCAGAGACAATCTATTTTCGGCGAAGCTGGTGATTCTTCAGCAAATGCTTAGATTGAGCATGACAGCTTCAGTCAACACCCCGATTCACGCATGATATCATATCATTCTTCATTGTATTCGAATCCTCAGAGCATATAGCAGCGTCGCCCATTGTGACATATATCTCACTAATTGTGTTTTGAATCGCAGTAATAAAATATAAGGAGCTTATTCATAATTAATTTGAAGTAGGTTTTGATTGTGATACCTAGAAGCTTATTCATAATTAATCTTGGAGTAGGTTTTGATTGTGATACCTAGAACATGCAAATAAGCGTTATTCTCATTAATATTAAGTTTAATGTTCCTCCTAATTACTAATATTTGTTTGTTTTAACAGTGATGTTTTAAAAATTAATTCAACTTGTCTTGTACGTAAGTCTCGAATTTGGCCTACAATTATGACAATCCTCACCATGACATGTTATAGTTATATGCCCAACCTCATTTATGCTCTTTTGATGCTTTTATCTATAAACTGTGCAGCATCAAATTGATCA
The DNA here is from genome assembly GCF_047967505.1 of Dipteris shenzhenensis. Classification (NCBI taxonomy): domain Eukaryota; kingdom Viridiplantae; phylum Streptophyta; class Polypodiopsida; order Gleicheniales; family Dipteridaceae; genus Dipteris; species Dipteris shenzhenensis. The sequence continues at coordinate 36,603,062 of NC_141608.1, read as the reverse complement.
TATATGTGCAAATACGTTCAATTGAAAGCACCAACTTATTTAAAAAAAAGACCATGTGCAGAGTAGATACATGGGTTATACAAGGCATAGTCTCCTCGCTCTCAATTGTAAGAGGTAGACTGAGCATTGTGAGTCGATATTGTAGAAATCCCTTAGGGTCATCTAGTAAATTTATAGGTCTAATGGGGATGCAATCATTTTCCCCTTCTTAATTTATAGAATTGTCTCCCTCAGTACCCTTGGCTACTTTATCATTAAGTGTGAATGTTTCTTCCTCTTGCTTCCGGTATTAGTAATGTCACCACAAGTGCTCCCACAACATGTGTTTCTTGAACATACATCATTTAAAGGAAAAGGAATGTAGGTGACATACCGTATACCACTCAAAGTAAAAGGAGTGCAGGGGACCTAGAGGGGACACAATATACACCATAAAGAAAAAGGAATGTAGGACCCACAACATACACCATCCTTTGAACTTCTTCACTATGTTGAAGCATCTCTCTCTCTCTCTCTCTCTCTCTCTCTCTCTCATATCTATGCTTTCTCACCTCGCTTCCATCCCCCTCCCCACCAATTTTACCCCATTGTTGTTGGTTGTCAATGATAGCTGGATCCCCCACACTCCATAGCCATCTCTTGTTTGATATTCCACAACCGCCCCTTACTAGATATTCCAAATCACCCTCCCTCCATCTCTTCCATGCTCCTTCACTAGTACAATCTCTTATTACATTTGACTCATTTCCTAATAACATGGATGTTGTAAGTCATGTTGTGCAACAATTGGATCGACATTAAGTCTAGGTTACCACCCTCAATCACATGGGTCAATTTCAAAATTCATAACATATTCTAGTGAGCACATGGCTTGAGTTTGCGAATTGACCTTGGGTCCATTTTAGAAATGACAACATATGTTCTTTGTCTGCATGCATGCATCCCCCATGCATGCGCGTGTGCATGCATGTAGGCACGCACACACACACACACACAACAGTGTAACATCTAATTCAGGTATGTAACATTGGTACCCGTTTTAAGATTCCCTCAAAAATTCATTAAAATTATAACTTTTTCAAAAAAAGGTCATATTTTGCGTAGTGAATTTTTCAAAACACTTAAAATCCTATCAATTTTGGTATATAATGCCCGCAAATTATGAACAACCTCAACTACAAAGGACAATGTCAATGTATTTAGAAAAATCAAGAAGTCTGTAATTTTTTTCCTTCCTTTGACCTTTTATTTTCAATAGAAAAACTACATGATACAACTTTCAATCCTGCGTGTAGTAACATAACCTTATCAAAATTCTTAAGTTGAACTTTGTAGTATCACATTAAGTACTGAAAGAGTAAAAGAATATCATCAAATTAATGGGAAAAAGTAAATGCCTCCTTCAAAACATTCAACGCATATGGATTCTCAAATGTCTTAAGAACACTTGTTTATTGAAACAATTGAAATCACAAATTTGTCAATATAATTCCATAATTGGAGTCTACTCAATTTTCCCATATGTGTCATCTATATCATCTTCATAACCATCCCCAACAACAAATTAATGGGAACAACTAAATGTTCAAAAAACTCAAAGCATAAGGATTCTAATATGTCTTAAGAACACTTGTCTATTGAAACCATTCAAATACCAAAAACTAGCAATACGATTCCATAACTAGAGTGTACTGAATTCTCCCATATGTGTTATCTACCTCATGTTCATCACCCTCCCCAGTTTGGGTTTCCTATATGGGTTTCTCAATCACTTTCTCTTTCACAACCTCCTTCTCCCATGTATCAGCTAGCTCGCTTGCCTCCATAAAACTGGGTTTCAATATCTCAGGAGGTGGGGGTTCCCCTGACGAGGCTACCACTGAATCTACATCGAACTTCCCACCTTTTAAACCAAGCTCCTGATGCTCATCAGGCAAGTGATGAATAGCAGTCACTCTCTTCTTAATGTAATCACATTGAATAGGATCTTTTTCAACTGCAATTACATTTCGACCCTTTTTTAAGGCACATGTTGTGACTGTGCCTGAACCAGCAAATAGATTGAGTACCCACTCATGCTCATTTGAAAATAGATCTATGAGTTGATTAATTAGGAGTTGTGGTTTTTTATAAGGATTTACTATCTCCCCATTCTTATCCATGGTCACATGCCTGAGCTTCTTCATTCACAGCTGGAACAATGAAATGATTAGGAGTAAATGGAGCAGATGAGGGAAAATTGATGTGACCAATATTTTTTTTTCCATCCATAGACCAATACCCAACTGAAATGTCTTTTGTAGCAGATGTGAATCGATGTCCTTTCATTTGTCTCACATTGGGTTTCATCCTATGACATGCAATAAAAATAAATTTTAAATTTATCAGAAGAAAATACAATTATAACAATAATAATTGACCCCAAAAAAATCTTTGCATTTCATTGCTGCACTCACCAATAAAGGTGGTCACATCCAGCACATTTATCATTGATGACACTCATCACTGCCCCAGACTGCAAGTCTAAATGAAAAATTACGACACGCCAAAGCGTTGCCGATGTAATTGACATGAACTAGTCAAGAAGACTCATTAGTTCCTTTGCTTTGTAATGGACCTCATCAAAGGTGGATCCGGGAATATTAAATCTGTATGGTATGTCTGCAATGACCAACATGTACTCATTCTTTGGAACTATCTTCAACAATTCGTTGCAATCTCCATTGAGCACACAATAAAAGTTTGGTGGATGGTTTTCCCCCCTGTCAAACTCTAACATGGAGCTAACATGTCATCACTAAAAGCTTGCAGGCATCATACTACTCTCAGATCCCTTCTTGCCTCTTTTCTGAATGGTTGTTGTCAAAATAATAGTTCAATATTTTAAACATTCAAATCTACAATTTGAAAGAAAAAATTCCATTAGAATATGTATACCAAATTTGACATACAATGCTTTTAAATACATTGAAATATGGAGCCAAGCTCTCCATCCTATTGCTCTCTGGATATATACTCCTCCCGAACAGCATTCCAATCCGACATGTTCAATTGCCAGATCACTGCTTCCTGCATTCTCATGTATATTTTATGCCTACATTGAAAACACATGTAAAATTCTTCCCACTTTTACAGTTGAAACAAAGTCTATTGAAACATTATTTGTAAAGAGATTAATGTAAAATCAAGGAGAGACGTGATGCAAAATAGAGAAGTTTACTTACTCATCAAATTCATTGCCCATTTCATGCAAAGAGAGATCCCCAAACACCACTCTGCCAAGCACAGACTTAATTAGAATCTCATCTTTAATTCCCTACATGCTCTTCCGTGCTGTGGCTCGAATTTCTTCAAGTAATTCCTTCAACATCTGGGTTTCTTTCTTGACTCCTTTAGGTATGAGTTTTTTCTACCCTTTGATTTAGAAATTCTCCCCCTTGGCAAAAATTGCATTTATCGAATCCCAAACTTCTCCACTATGAAATGCAATTTGAAACATCCCGTCCCGTGATCTTAAGCTATCACTTGGCCTTGATGAATCTTTAATTGTTGCAGAAATCCCAGTCTCATTCAACAAAGACAAGCGAAACTCTGGAGTGATCAAACAATGATCCTCATTGAGTTTCGTAATAAACTCATTGTGATAGAAACGAACCCATTCTATCCAAGACATGGACTTCCTATACTCATTGTCATTATTGTGATCAAAAGCCTATAAGTTTGCCTCCAAATCAGTCAAACCACCATAAACTGTGCAATTACATGTCTTGTGATGAGACTTGCACGAAAACTCAATATTCAACTACCTTTTTGCCTCTGCTGAATGGGAGCCTCCAAGAACAAAGTAGTTATAATCATTTGCTTTTCGACGATCAAAAGACGCCTTGTCTGGACAATCTTTTGGATCCATGAGCACTATGTAGTTCACAACTTGTGCATGTGGATTGTCCTTCATTCGTGACTTCAAATTCTCAATATGGAAAGGATGTATTTTTTGCACCTCAAATGGCCGAAGGCCAGTCCTAGGATCAATAGGAGGTCTGATAACATGATCAATGTGCAAGAAGAAAGTCTGTTGATCCACAAGGTTATCTCATTGTACCTTTTCTCAGACTCTATTTTATTGTGTATCTGAGGTGCCATCTCCAATGTCAACTCCTGGTACTTGCAACTCACCATTGGTTGGGATTTCAATGATATCCAATAGCTGTACTCTCCTTAGAGCCTTTGATCCCGGTTTACTCTGTTTTTTCCCTTGTGCAATAGATGGAGTCTTCTCGACAACATCCTCATAAGACTCAAGAGGAAATGCACTTGTAGCCAATAAAGGTCTTTTTTTGGGAGCGGTGTGCTCAAACCATGCCCACTTGGGGTGGCACTCAAACCATGCCCACTTGAGGGTGCACTCAATCCATGATGGCCTAAAAGAGAAGGTGCTCTCAATCCATGTGAACCCTTGGGAGTTGTTAATCCTTGTGTATTAGAGCAAATTTTTCAGCTTCATCACGAGAAGATCCCTTTCCTTTTGACTTTGAAGAACCTCTTGGTTTGATTGGTGATGTTGCAGTATCTTCTTCATAAACCTCCTCTGTATGCTCCTTAAAATCACTATTGGAAGTTGATACCTCCATCTCCTCGATGATTTCATCAACCTCCACAATTTGATTTGTCAAGTGATAGATAAGATCCTGGACACACAAAACAAAATTGAATCTCTCATAGTATTCAAAAGAAATTACATAAACAAAGAAAATTAGAAAATACTTATGGATAGTAACTAACTTTCCCTTCCTCTTTGATTTGTTTTAATTGTTCCGCTACAGCAGGGGCGGAGTAGTATTACTCGACCCCGTGTGGCAGGCCATGTTCATGCTACATCTCGATTACTCCACATTCCACCACGTACAGTGAGAGTGGGCATGATCAAGAGGGAGAGTTTGGATGCCAATGACATTGATGCTCTATGGTCTTCTAGTGGTCGCACACCTCGAAGTGATAATTTGCTCAATGAGAGAAACAAGGCATTCATATAGAGGAGCATGATTGTAAGGCATCACCAAATTTCAATAAGGCATTGAGAAAGAGGGTCTCACATGGTGTTTACATCGAGCATGGGGCATGCTTTCTTGAGGTTAGCCAAACTGAGTTGTATACTCAGTTTATAGAGGCACATCCTTGTTGAGATATCGAGCTCCACTCGTGATATGCCAAGGTGACCGTTGTGCATTTATGTCACCGACTTGTTAGTAGCTACAGATGCGGTTGGTACACCGCCCATGAATAATAGCTAGATGACAGCTATCCTTATGTACTCTAGTTCGTGGCTCAGTTAGTATGCCACCTTAGTTAGCTGAGTTTGGTTTGAGACCCACGTATAGGGTTCTTCTATTTCTTTGTACTAGAATTCTTTTGGCTTTCACAACTAAGAAGAGGAAAACTATTTTCAGCCTCCACCTTTGTGTGTATTCCCCCATTGTGTATGTGAGAAAGCCACAAGTGAGACTCCTTCCTTCTCTCCCACTATCTTCACATGGTATCGGAGCCTGGTTCATGGTAAGGAGCTCAAGAAAGCAAACCAAGTTCGTGGTGTCCTGGTAAGAGGACCACTGTTGCTTTCCTTTTTTGAGTTTGGGAGCAAATCTCTACAGGTAGCACAGCCGGAAAGTGCAAAAGTGCATTGTCTCAGATTGAGACGCCCTTCACGGTGTGGCGAGAGGGCAGTATATGCTACAGGGGGGGCAAAGCCCTCGGTGATTCGAGGCCATTTCGAGGCCCGTTTTGGAGGCGGAAGTTCTCTGCAAGCACTGAGAAAAAGGCCCTGTTTTTGTTGTGCGACCACTGCTCTACATATCGGTGAAAAGTTACCACGGAAATTGCATCGTATGCTTGTGCATAGAGATATTGGGAGTTACAGAATCATCCTTATTGCCTATTGATGCAAAATCGTCACTAGGAAGTGACTGTGTGGTCAAATACCACTTTCGTCAGTTTTGCAGATTTGCCCTTGTGAGGTAGAAGCTATGTTTTTTGTAGTGACAGAATATTTTGCAGTGTTCTGTAATGGCGTCTGATTCTCTTTCACAGATTGTCAGTGAAAAGCTTGACAAGAACAAGTTCCAAGCATGGAAGTTTAGAATGATGAATTTCCTTATGGGAAAAGACTATTGGGAGTTCATTACAGGAAATGAAGAAGAACCAGTTCTTCCTAATGTTCCCAATCAATAGGAAATGCAGGCATTTAAAGGATGGCATGAGAGAGCCAGAAAAGTTATGTACTGGCTGTCTATCAGTATTTCAGATTTTATGATTGTGCATATTCAGGATGCAAGTACGCCAAAGGAGGCATGGGATACTTTGGCAAAAATGTACAACACAAATACGCAAGCTAGGAAGATGCAGATCAAGCAAGAGTTACACAATGTGCAGAGAGAAAATATAAGCATCAATGACTACCACATGAAGGTGAAGAAAATTGCAGATGCACTTGCTTCCATTGGGTATGTTGAAATATCGAGCTCCACTCGCGATATGCCAGGGTGACCGTTGTGTATTTATGTCACCGACTTGTTAGCTGGAGATGCGGTTGGTACACCGCCCACGAATAATAGCTGGATGACAGCTATCCTTATCTACTCTAGTTTGTGGCTCAGTTAGTATGCCACCTTAGTTAGTCGAGTTTGGTTTGAGACCCACATATAGGGTTCTTCTATTTTCTTTGTACTAGAGTTCTTTTGGCTTTCACAACTAAGAAGAGAAAAACTGTTTTCAGCCTCCACCTTTGTGTGTATTCCCCCATTGTGCTTGTGAGAAAGCCTCAAGTGAGACTCCTTCCCTCTCTCCCACTATCTTCACATGGTATCAGAGCCTTGTTCGTGGTAAGGAGCTCAAGAAAGCAAACCAAGTTCGCAGTGTCCTGGTAAGAGGACCAGTGTCTCACCAGTGTTGCTTTCCTTTTTCGAGTTTGGGAGCAAATCTCTGCAGGTAGCACAGCCGAAAGTGCATGAGTGCACTGTCTCAGATTGAGACGCCCTTTGCGGTGTGGCGAGAGGGCATTATATGCTGCGGGTAAGGGCGAAGCCCTTGGTGACTTTATTTTTCTGGTTCGAGGTCATTTCGGGGCCCGTTTTGGAGGCAGAAGTTCTCCGCAGGCACTCAGAAAAAGGCCCTGTTTTTGCTATGTGACCACTACTCGGCTAGTCGGTGAAAAGTTGCCGCAGAAATTGCATCGTATGCCTGTGTGCAGAGATTTTGGGAGTTGCAGATTCATGCTTGTTGCCTGTTGATGCAAAATCGTCACTAGGAAGTGACTGTGTGGTAAAATACCACTTTCGTCAGTTTTGCAGATCTGCCCGTGTGAGGCAAAAGCTGTGTTTTTGCAGTGACAGAATATTTTGCAGTGTTCTATAATGGCATCTGATTCCCTTTCACAGATTGTCACTGAAAAGCTTGACAAGAACAACTTCCAGGCATGGAAGTTTAGAATGACGAATTTCTTGATGGGAAAAGGCTACTGGGAGTTCATTATAGGAAATGAAGAAGAACCCGTTCTTCCTAATGTTCCCAATCAACAGGAAATGCAGGCATTTAAAAGATGGCATGAGAGAGCCAGAAAAGTTATGTACTGGCTGTCTATAAGTATTTCAGATTCAATGATTGTGCATATTCAGGATGCAAGTACGCCAAAGGTGGCATGGGATACTTTGGCTAAAATGTACAGCACAAATACGCAGGCCAGGAAAATGCAGCTCAAGCAGGAGCTACACAATGTGCAGAGAGAAAATATGAGCATCAATGACTACCACATGAAGGTGAAGAAAATTGCGGATGCACTTGCTTCCATTGGGTCGCCAGTGGATGATGACGATTTAGTTTCTGTGACCTTGAATGGTCTAGGAAAGGATTATGCACAGTTCCGGACATCCATTGCTGTCCGTGAAAAATTTCCTGATTTTGAGGAGTTGATTGCTCTTCTAATTTCTGAAGAGCAGAGAAATGGTGGTGCATCTTCTTCAGCAGGAACTTCAAAAGAAACTGTCTTCTACTCAAATGCTGGTAGAGGTAGAGGCAGAGGTAGAGGAGGCCGATCTGCAGGCCGTGGTAGAAATCAGAATATGCAGCAAATGCAAGAAAACCAGTCCTATGTAGGAGGACGTGGTAACTCTAGAGGCAGGGGGAGCCAAAGAGGTCGTGGTGGATGGCAGAGAGGCCAAAATGCAAACAGCAATGTTGAATGCTACTACTGTGGTAAAATGGGGCATATGGCTAAAGACTACTACAAAAAGCAGAATGACATTATGAATGGAAAATTGCAGCAAGGCAATTATGCATCCTCTAGTAGACAGGGTGATGACAGAAATGAGCATTTGTTTATGGTGCAGCATATGACAAATTCTGTGACAAGTGCAGAAGAAAGCAATGATGTGTGGTATGTTGACTCAGGTGCGTCAAACCACATGACAGGTCATGCTGAATGGATGCAGGATGCAAGGAAAATGGAAAAACGAGGATTTGTGGAGACTGGTGATGATACTACACATCCTATTGTGCAGATTGGCAAAATTCCTTTGTCTATGTAGGATGGGAAAAAGAAATACTTGTCTAATGTATTTCATGTCCCGAACATCACCAAGAACCTGGTTTCTATTGGTCAGATGGTTGAGCAGGGCTTGCAGGTCAGATTTAATCCTCATGGATGCTTTGTTGAGGATATGAAAAATAATGGTCGCTTGATAGCAAAAGGAAAGAAGAAGGGCAGGATGTTTACGTTGGATGCGGACATGCCTGAATTGAGTGCAGCAATGTTTGCACATGGGACCAGTGTAGTTGCAAATATTGATATCTGGCACAAACGCATTGGTCATGTTAATATACAGCAACTTAAATCAATGCAAGCCCAAAATATTGTTGCAGGATTGCCCAAATTCAAGGTTGCAGAAATGCACAAGGTTTGTGAAGCCTGTCAATTTGGGAAACAGGCAAGGAAACCTTTTCCTAGGCATGTTCAAGAGAGTAAAAAGCCATTGGAATTAATCCACTCTGATGTGTGGACTACTAAAGCTGCATCTATTGGAGGCTGTTACTATTTTGTCACATTTATTGATGACTTCAGCAGAAAACTTTGGGTGTATTTTATGAAAAAGAAAAGTGAAGTGTTTGGGCACTTCAAAGCTTTTAAAGCTATGGTTGAAAAAGAAACAGGCCTGCAAATAAAATGCCTAAGGTCAGATGGAGGGGGAGAGTACCTCTCAAATGAGTTTGCAAGGTTCTTGCAGGAGCATGGTATAAAGTAGCAATATTCATGCAGTCATACCCCACAGCAAAATGGAATTGCAGAAAGGAAAAACAGGCATATTGGAGAGGTATCTCGGGCTATGCTAAATGAAAAAGATCTACCAGATTATTATTGGGCTGAAGCAGTTGCTACAGCAGTTTATATAATGAACAGGACTCCCACTGCAACAATACATGGCATGACGCCAGAGGAGATGTATACTGGTAGGAAACCAGATATTTCTCATTTGAAAATTTTTGGTTGCATTGCCTATGTCCATGTGCCAGATGAGTTGAGGTCCAAGTTGGATCCAAAAGCTAAGAAGTGCGTCTTTATTGGTTATTCTCTGCAGCAGAAAGGGTATAGATGCTATAACCCTTCTACACGTAAGTTCACAGTGAGCAGAGATGTTGTTTTTGATGAGATGAGTAGCTGGTATAAACCAGTAAATGTGATTATTGATGTAGATGCACAAAATGGTAATGCTGCACAGAATTCACAGCAGCAATCACAAAACATCAGTGGACCTGGAGTGTCCTCTAACAGTGGTTCACATACTTCGCCATGGACAGGCAGATTGAGATCAGGAGAATCTCCTCAAAGCAATGCAGAGAGTGGTATGCAGGTATCACGAAAAGGAAAAGAGAAGGTAGATCAGCCCATGTTTGATGTGAATGCAGGTCACTCTTATGTGGATGGTGAATCCAGTGGCTCAGAGCAGAGCATTGATGATGAGTTGGGTATTCCTTCTGTTGTTACACCTGGAGTAAGGAAGACCAGGGATGTTTTGAGAGCACCTGGAAGTGAGCCTATTTTGCGCAGGCCTACCAGGGTTAGGTATCCTGTGGATAGGCTGAAATATGATGGATTTACAGCCATTCACTATGCCTATATGGTCAAAGTGATACAGGAACCAGAACCCACTTCTTTTGAGCAAGCCATGGGAAATGAAAAATGGGAGAAAGCCATGGATGAAGAAATGGATGCCTTGGATGCTAATGCTACATGGGAATTGGTGCCTTTGCCTAAAGGCAAGAATGCAATTGGCTGTAAGTGGGTTTATAAGATCAAGCACAATGCAGATGGTTCTGTGAATAGATACAAGGCAAGATTAGTTGTCAAGGGGTATGCACAGACATATGGCATTGATTATGAAGAAACTTTCAGCCCGATTGCAAGGATGGCAACCGTAAGAGCAGTCATTGCTATGGCTGCATCAAAGGGATGGTCTTTACATCAGATGGATGTAAAGAATGCCTTCTTGCATGGTGATTTGCAAGAAGAGGTCTTTATGGAGCAGCCAGCAGGTTATGTTCATGCTATTCATCCTGAGTTTGTTTGCAGGTTGAAGAAAGCCTTGTATGGCTTGAAGCGAGCACCTAGAGCATGGTCTGACAAGATAGGACAGTATCTTGTCACTATTGGCTTTCAGATTTCCAAGGCAGATTTCTCACTCTATGTGAGAAAAACAGAGAAAGGGATTATGCTGCTTGTCATTTATGTTGATGATTTGATCATCACAGGTGATAGTGATGAAGATATCCTTCATGTGAAAATGCTATTGAAGCAGAAGTTTGAGATGAAGGATTTGGGAGAGCTGCGTTATTTCTTGGGCATTGAGGTGATTAGATCACCAAGTGGGATACAGCTCTTGCAGAGGCAGTATGGATTGGACATGCTGTCCAAATATGGGATGACAGGATGTAAGCCTATTTCAGTTCCTTTGGAGCAGAATGTGAAGCTGAGCGCAGATGCAGGTGAGCTTCTGGAACACCCTACTATGTACAGACGCATAGTAGGAAGTTTGATTTACATGACTATTACTAGGCCAGATTTGAGCTATGCTGTTGGGTTGGTAAGTCAGTTTATGCAGGCTCCAAGGAAACCGCATTTGGATGCAGCTAGATGCATACTCAGGTATGTGAAGTCCACATTGCAATATGGACTATTTTATGAGGCTGGGGTTCAGATACAGTTGCATGGATACACTGATGCTGATTGGGCTGGTAGTATTTCTGATAGACGATCTACCAGTGGATATGTGTTCTCTTTTGGGAGTGCTGCAGTCACTTGGAGAAGCAAGAAACAGCCTACAGTTGCCTTGTCGAGCACAGAGGCTGAGTACAGGGGTGCAGCAATGGCTGCATGTGAGGTAGCTTGGTTGCATAAGCTACTCTATGATATGCATCAGTCTACAGATGGGCCAGTTGTCATTTATTGTGACAACATGAGCAGCATACACTTGGCAAAGAACCCAGTCTTTCATGCTAGAACAAAGCACATTGAGGTGCATTATCACTATGTGCGGGAGAAGGTTTTACTAGGTCTTATTGATCTAGTTTATGTCAGCACAGAGGATCAGGTAGCTGGCATATTCATGAAAGCATTGGGCGAAGAGAAGCTGCGCAAGTTCAGAGACCTGCTTGGTGTGGAGGAATTGGGATTGAGCTCGAGGTGGAGTCTTGAGATATTGAGCTCCACTCGCGATATGCCAGGGTGACCGTTGTGTATTTATGTCACCGACTTGTTAGCTAGAGATGCGGTTTGGTACACGGCCCATGAAAAATAGCTGGATGACAGCTATCCTTATCTACTCTAGTTTGTGGCTCAGTTAGTATGCCACCTTAGTTAGTTGAGTTTGGTTTGAGACCCACATATAGGGTTCTTCTATTTTCTTTGTACTAGAGTTCTTTTGGCTTTCACAACTAAGAAGAGGAAAACTGTTTTCAGCCTCCACCTTTGTGTGTATTCCCCCATTGTGCTTGTGAGAAAGCCTCAAGTGAGACTCCTTCCCTCTCTCCCACTATCTTCACAGGGTCACCAGTGGAAGATGATGATTTAGTTTCTATGACCTTGAATGGTCTAGGAAAGGATTATGCACAGTTTCGGACATCCATTGCCATCCGTGGAAAATTTCCTGATTTTTAGGAATTGTTTGCTCTTCTAATTTCTGAAGAGTAGAGAAATGGTGGTGCATCTTCTTCAAGAGAAACTTCAAAAGAAATTGTCTTCTACTCAAATGCTAGAAGAGGTAGAGGCAGAGGTAGAGCAGGCCGATCTGGAGGCCTTAAAAGAAATCAGAATATGCAGCAAACTCAAGAAAACTAGTATTATGGAGGAGGACCTCGTAACTCTAGAGGCAGGGGGAGCCAAAGAGGTCATGGTGGATGGCAGAGGGGCCAAAATGCCAACAGCAATGTTGAATGCTACTACTATAGTAAAATGGGTCATATGGCTAAAGACTACTAATGGAAAATTGCAGCAAGGGAATTATGCATCTTCTAGTAGACAAGGTGATGAGAGAAATGAGCATCTGTTTATGGTGCAACACATGACCAATTCTGTGACAAGTGCAGAAGAAAGCAATGATGTGTGGTATGTTGACTCAGGTGCATCAAACCACATGACAGGTCATGCAGAATGGATGCAGGATGCAAGGAAAATGGAAATACTAGGATTTGTGGAGACTGGTGATGATACTACACATCCTATTGTGCAGATTGGTAAAATTCCTTTGTCTATGTAGGATGGGAAAAAGAAATACCTGTCTGATGTATTTCATGTCCTGAATATCACCAAGAACCTAGTTTCTGTTGGTCAAATGGTTGAGCAGGGATTGCAGGTCAGATTTAATCCTCATGGATTCTTTGTTGAGGATATGAAAAATAATGGTCGCTTGATAGCAAAAGGAAAGAAGAAGGGCAGGATGTTTACGTTGGATGCGGACATGCCTGAATTGAGTGCAGCAATGTTTGCACATGGGACCGGTGTAGTTGCAGATATTGATATCTAGCATAAATGCATTGGTCATGATATACAGCGACTTAAATCAATGCATGCCCAAAATATTATTGCGGGATTGCCTAAATTCAAGGTTGCAGAAATGCATAAGTTATGTGAAGCCTATCAATTTGGAAAACAGGCAAGGAAACGATTTCCTAGACATGTTCAAGAGAGTAAAAAGCCATTGGAATTAATCCACTCTGATGTGTGGACTACTAAAGCTGCATCTATTGGAGGCTGTCATTATTTTATCACTTTTATTGATGACTACAGCAAAAAAGTTTGGGTGTATTTTATGAAAAAGAAAAGTGAAGTGTTTGGGCATTTGAAAGCTTTTTAAGCTATGGTTGAAAAAGAAATAAGCCTGCAAATAAAATGCTTAAGGTCAGATGGAAGGGGAGAGTACCTCTCAAATGAGTTTGCAAGGTTTCTGCAAAAGCATGGCATAAAGCAGCAATATTCATGCAGTCATACCCCACAGCAAAATGGACTTGTAGAAAGGAAAAACAGGCATATTGGAGAGGTATCTCGGGCCATGCTAAATGAAAAAGACCTACCAGATTATTATTGGGCTGAAGAGGGGCTGAAGCAGTTGCTACAGTAGTTTACATAATGAACAGGACTCCCACTGTAGCAATACATGGCATGACGCCAGAGGAGATGTATACTGGTAGGAAACTAGATATTTCTCATTTGAAAATTTTTGGTTGCATTGCCTATATTCATGTGCCAGATGAGTTGAGGTCCAAGTTGGATCCAAAAGCTGAGAAGTGCATCTTTATTGGTTATTCTCTACATCAGAAAGGGTATAGATGCTATAACCCTTCTACTCGTAAGTTTACAGTGAGTAGAGATGTTGTTTTTTATGAGATGAGCAACTGGTATAAACCAGTAAATGTGATTGATGATGTAGATGCACAAAATGGTAATGCTGCACAGAATTCACAGCAGCAATCACAAAATATTAGTGGACCTTCAATGTCCTCTAGCAGTGGTTCACATACTTCACTATGGACAGGCAAATTGATATCAAGAGAATCTCCTTAAAGCAATGTAGATAGTGGTATGGAGGTATCACGAAAAGGAAAAGAGAAGGTAGATCAGCCCATGTTTGATGTGAATGCAGGTCACTCTTATGTAAAGACAAGAATGCAATTGGTTGTAAGTGGGTTTATAAGGTGAAGCACAATGCAGATGATTCTGTGAACAGATACAAGGCAAGATTAGTTGTCAAGGGGTATGCACAGACATATGGCATTGATTATGAAGAAACATTGCAAGGATGGCAACCGTAAGAGCATTCATTGCTATGGCTGCATCAAAGGGATGGTCTTTACATCAGATGGATGTAAAGAATGCCTTCTTGCATGGTGATTTGCAAGAAGTAGTCTTTATGGAGCAGCCACTAGGTTATGTTCATGTTGTTCATCCTGAGTTTGTTTATAGGTTGAAGAAAGCCTTGTATGGCTTGAAGCAAGCACCTAGAGCATGGTCTGACAAGATAGAACAGTATCTTGTCACTATTGGCTTTTAGATTTCCAAGGTAGATTTCTCACTTTGTGAGAAAAACAGAGAAAGGTATTATGCTGCTTGTCATTTATGTTGATGATTTGATCATCACAGGTGATAGTGATGAACATATCCTTCATGTGAAAATGCTATTGAAGCAGAAATTTGAGATGAAGGATTTGGGAGAGCTACGTTATTTCTTGGGCATTGAGGTGATTAGATCACCAAGTGGGATACGGCTCTTGCAAAGGCAGTATGGATTGGACATGCTGTCCAAATATGGGATGATAGGTTGTAAGCCTATTTCAGTTCCTTTGGAGCAGAATGTGAAGCTGAGCACAGATGTAGGTGAGCTTCTCGAAGACCCTACTATGTACAAACGTATAGTAGGAAGTTTGATTTATATGACTATTACTAGGCCAGATTTGAGCTATGCTGTTGGATTGGTAAGTCAATTTATGCAGGCTCCAAGGACACCGCATTTGGATGCGGCTAGATGCATACTCAGGTATGTGAAGTCCACATTTCAGTATGGACTATTTGATGAGGCTAGGGTTCAGATACAGTTGCATGGATGCACTGATGCTGATTGGGCTGGTAGTATTTTAGATAGAAGATCTACCAGTGGATATGTGTTCTCTTTTGGGAGTGCTGCAGTCACTTGGAGCAGCAAGAAACAGCCTACAGTGGCCTTGTCGAGCACAGAGGCTGAGTACAGGGGTGCAACAATGGCTGCATGTGAGGTAGCTTGGTTGCATAAGCTACTTTATGATATGCATCAGTCTACAGATGGGCCAGTTGTCATTTATTGTGACAACATGAGCAGTATACACTTGGCAAATAACCTAGTCTATCATGCTAGAACAAAGCACATTGAGGTGCATTATCACTATGTGCAAGAGAAGGTTTTACTAGGTCTTATTGATCTAGTTTATGTCAGCACAGAGGATCAGGTAGCTGACATATTCACGAAGGCATTGGGCGCAGAGAAGCTGCGCAAGTTCAGAGACCTACTTGGTGTGTAGGAATTGGATTGAGCTCGAGGGGGAGTGTTGAGATATCGAGCTCCACTCATGATATGCCAGGGTGACCGTTGTGCATTTATGTCACCGACTTGTTAGCTGCAGATGTGGTTGGTGCACTGCCCATGAATAATAGCTGGATGACAGCTATCCTTATGTACTCTAATTCGTGGCTCAGTTAGTATGCCACCTTAGTTAGCTGAGTTTGGTTTGAGACCCACATATAGGGTTCTCTTATTTCTTTGTACTAGAGTTCTTTTGGCTTTCACAACTAAGAAGAGGAAAACTACTTTTAGCCTCCACCTTTGTGTGTATTCCCCCATTGTGTATGTGAGAAAGCCGCAAGTGAGACTCCTTCCTTCTCTCCCACTATCTTCATAATCCCCACATTAGGATTGGGAAAAGATCTTTTGAGAGGTGTAAGCCATGGTTTGTGCGATGTTCTAAGGAGCGGGATACATGCTGTTGTCAATACTACCATGTCAACTTTGGATTGTATTACGATGTCTTTTGTTCCCTCATTGGACACAAGGGAGTGGTTTAGGCTACTAGTCCTCGTGACTTCATTCACTCTATATTATGTCCGCGAGAGGAGGATGTGTTGTACCATTCACTTGATTGTGTGGAGGCGAGATGTGCCACATGTGGTGATTTGGCCTTGCTCCATACCATTGAGGATGGTAGTGACATGGAGATTGTGCATTAGCAGCATTACGAGTATGTTACGCACACGTTAGAAGGTGGTGGACAGTCCAGGAGGTTGCAGATTGTGGAGAAGGAGACTCCATGTGTGGTGTTCATTGATCATTTCAAACAACCATATCTACCCATATATACATCACATGCACACTGCAAAGTGGGAGGACCAACAGTTTTGCACTTGCCTCAACACATTTCCCTTGGGGGTGGTTGTCTCAATGGTGGACTTTGTAGAGAATTACACTTTTGCACTGCAGCACAAGATTCAATCCGAGTAGGTAGCACATTTTTGTTTGTGCTCTCCCCTGTTGGTGTTTAAGTGTTAGTGTGTATATTGATGTAGATGAATTAGTGAGGTTTTAGGTGTAAGGACTTGTTAACTAAGTGTGTACATGTATGTTAATATTGTACATGTTAAATAAATAGTTGTCTTTTTTGGTAGTTTGCTATATTCATGCACATTAGCTACCGTCATGCATAGGCACAGTTGGATGGGGTTCATAGCACTCCTAACTCACAAGTGATTATCAGAGAGTATCACTTCTACATCAGTGATGACCGTTCACATGATGCACACTTGGTACATCATTGCTTCACTCTTCATGATAGTTTCTTGAGAGACCAAGGAGTCACATGGCAGTAGCATTGGATTTGGTCTGATGGATGTGCTACGTAGTTCAAATTTGCTAGACAAATTTTTTGGTTCTGTAGATGGCACCATGACACTAGCATCCTAGTGATTTGGAGCTACTTTCAGACTGGGCATGGGAAGGGAGAACATGATGGTGCACATGCATGCGTGAATGCAGGTCACTCTTATGTGGTGTTGATTGGTTCAGGGATGCACAACAATGAGTGGTGTAGATAGCATTTGAGTACTAGTGCTACTCCTTCTTATCAATCACATACAAATAGGGTGGTGAGGGCGCTTCTTCTAGTCTATGGATGTTGGGAGTATTGATCAGTCCATTGCTTATGATTGTCGAATAATGCATGGTACTTTGGATTTCCATTCTATTAGTAGTACATGCTCTAGGGATCCCACAATCTTCTCTCGACAGTTTTCATGTTTTTGTTATACATGTGTTGATGGCGATTGGGGAGGATCCATGATAGCATGGGCTGATCCATGGAAATAGCATGTGCTTTCTCTCTACGAGCCTTGGGAGGTAGTGCTTGATGTTTAGGATATTGGGTTCACATTTGACAGGGATTATGATGAGTTGACAGATCTGTTGGCCATTGATGAAGTTTTTCCTGTCACTGCTCCTGAGGGCAATGCAGAGAGTGTGTATTACTACTTGTTGAGATGCTCTTTGGTAAAGAGTGTGCTGAATAATAGTGTAACATCTAATTCAGGTATGTAACATTCGTACTCGTTTTAAGATTCCCTAAAAAATTCATTAAAATTATAACTTTTTCAAAAAAAGGTCATATTTTGCATAGTGAATTTTTCAAAACTTTTAAAATCCTATCAATTTTGGTACATAATACCACCAAATTATGAAGGACCTCGACTACAAAGCACAATATCAATGTATTTAGAAAAATCAAGAAGTTTGTAATTTTTTTCCTTCCTTTGACCTTTTATTTTCAATAGAAAAGCTACATGATACAACTTTCATTCCTAGGTGTAGTAACATAACCTTATCAAAATTCTTATATAACCTTATCAAAATTCTTAAATTAAACTTTGTATTATCACATAAAGTCTATGTAACCCTATCACGTGAGTTCAACAAAAGGATATTTTTAATTTCTAAATTTTACAGAAGTTAATTTACATAAGGGAGTATTTAAAACAAATTTGGAAAAAAGTTACAGATTTGTATAGAAAAAGGGTACATTTTATTAGTGAAGAATTTACAGATAAGGGATTTTAGAAATAGACCTTGAACACACGTGATATAGAGGGTTTATACATAGTGACCCCCCCAGCATAAAGTACTGAAAGAATAAAAAAATATCATCAAATCAATGGGAAAAAGTAAATGCCTCCTTCTTCAAAACAATCAACACATATGGATTTTCAAATGTCTTGAGAACACTTGTCTATTGAAACAATTAAAAATCACAAAATTATCAATATAATTCCATAATTGGAGTCTACTCAATTCTTCCATATGTGTCATCTACATCATCTTCATAACCATCCCCAACAACAAATTAATGGGGAAAACTAAATGTTCAAAACATTCAAAGCATATGGATTCTAAAATGTCTTAAGAACACTTGTCTATTAAAACCATTTAAATACAAAAAAGTGTCAATACAATTCTATAAATAGAGTCTACTCAATTATCCCATATGTGTCATCTACCTCATCTTCATCACCCTCCCCAATCTAGGTTTCCTGTATGGGTTTATCAATCGCTTTCTCTTTCACAACCTCCTTCTCCCATGTATCAGCTAGCTCGCCTGCCTCCATAAAATTGGGTTTCAATATCTCACGAGGTTGGGGTTCCCTTGACAAGGCTACCACTGATTCTGCATCGAATTTCCCACCTTTCAAACTGACTTTGAAGAACCTCTTGGTTTGATTGGTGATGTTGCCGTATCTTCTTCATAACCCTCCTCTGTATGCTCCTCAAAATCACTATTGGAAGTTGATAGCTCCATCTCCCCAATTATTTCATCAACGTCCACAATTTGATTTGTCAAGTGATGAAATAAGATCCTGGACACACAAAACAAAATTGAATCTCATAGTATTCAAAAGAAATTACATAAACATAGAAAATTAGAAATTACTTATGGATAGTAACCAACCTTCCCTTCTTCTTTAATTGTTCTGCTACAGTGAGCAGAGTAACATCTTTCAAAGAGAACTTCTTTTCCATAACAATACAAACAATAGGTTTCTTATTGTTATCAATCCCAAGCATTTCAACACATTCCTCGATCTCTTCCATATCAGTGTCAACTTTGTTGGTCCATTTTGAATCAATGTTATTGTGTACTTCTGCTATGTCCCATAATTTTTCAATTTGCAATGAACCTTCATCAAACGGAGCAGGAACATCATAAATCTATTCAAGCTGTTGCACCTCAAGACTTGGATCCTCGACACTTTTCTTTGGTTCCTTGGTGCCTTTCTTTTCCACCCTTATCTTTTGGATCCTAGTGGAAGCATCCTCCGATATGGGCTTTCCAAAGACACAGATTTCTCTGTAAGTTTGTTTGTTCGACATGATACCTACAAAAGACATAAACAATGTCAAAATATTATGATATCATATAGAGAATATCTCAAGTTAAAAAAAACAAAAGCTAGTACAACAAGCTTGATGGTTTCTAAAAAGACTTTGAGCTCTAACATCTGCATTCTTCATGGAAAAAGATGTCAACATGCTTATTACTGGACCATGATTTTGGACTAGAGAATAAAAAACAAAAAAGCATGGAAAGTAACAACACTACAATGCAAAAACTACAAAATTATGGCCAAAACACCTCTCTCTCTCTCTCAATTTTAATTAAAAAACACTAAAAAACAACTCCATAATTCGAAGAGAAAATTTTGCTTTTCAATACAAATCGACCAAAAACTAAACAAAATTTACCCAAAAACTCTCTCCCTCTCTCCAACTATCCCTCTCTCCGTCTCCCTAATTCTCTCTCTCTCTCTCTCTCTCTCTCTCTCTCTCTCTCTCTCTCTCTCTCCCTCTCTCTCTCCCTCCCTCTCTCTCTCCCTCCCTCTCCATCTCTCTCTTGATCTCTCTCTCTCCCTCAAACCCCCTCTCTCTCTCCCCTCTTGCTATCTCTCTCTCTCTCTCTCTCTCTCTCTCTCTCTCTCTCTCTCTCTCTCTCTCCCTCTCTCTCCCTCTCCCTCTCTTTCTCTTTCTCCCTATTTCTCTCTATCTCTCCCCCCCCCCCCTCTCTCTCTCTCTCTCTCTCTCTTTCTCTCTCTCTCTCTCTCTCTCTCTCTCTCTTTCTCCCTATTTCTCTCTATCTCTTGACAAAATATGAAGAGGGGAGAGGAGAAGAGTGGAGATGAGGAGAGAGGGCACAGCTAGAGAGAACACCACAAATGACTAACTGTACACTAGATTTAGTTGAAAAAATAGAATATATACAAACCCTTTTAGGGTTAGGGTCAGGGGATCTAACCCTTTCCTTCATAGCACTCTATAAGGTTAGTGCTATGCACATATGATCACATGATGGTGCTATGCACACATGATCACATGATGTTGAGCGTGAACTCTCAACACCTTCCCTCAAGATCAACATCATGAAGTAGGCCTTCCCTCAAGATGATGATTCTGGGGAATCGAAGAAGGACTGAGCATTACATTCCATCACACCCCTTTAATGGGAATGTCCTTCCTCTGTGTCAAACCAAGAGCTAATCGGTGTTTCTCGAATAGCTCTTTACCAAGTGGTTTGGTAAAGATGTCTGCAACATTTTCTTTGCTATCACAATGCTGCACTGTGATGTCACCAAGTAACACTCTTTCTCTAATGAAGTGCTCTTTGACATCAATGTGCTTTGTCCTGGAGTGATATACTAGATTTTTGGCCAATGCTTGAGCCAATTGATTATCACAGTATATTGTTGTTGGCTTTGACTCATCAAAGTAATCAGTTTCTGGCAATAGTCTTCTGAGCCATATAGCCTCACATGCACCTGTAGTGAGTGCTCTATATTCTGCTTCAATCAAAGACAAAGAAACAGTTGGTTGTTTATTCGACAACCATGATATAGCACCTTGACCAAGGAAAAATGCATATCCCTGTGTCGATCTCCTGGTCTCATGATCTCCGGCATAGTCACTGTTAGAGTATCCATGCAACTGTGGATGACTTCCTCTGTATTCTATCCCAAATTGTCTTGTACCTCTGATGTATCTCAAGATTCTTTTGGCTACATTCTAGTGAGACTATTTTGGATTTGCCATAAACTGTGCTAGTGAGCTTACTGCATAACAAATATCTAGCCGTGTGATTGTCAGATATATAAGAGATCTGATGAGCTGCCTGTAGTATCTGTCATTGACTGTAGGCTTTTCTGAATCTTTAGTAAGTTTCAAACTTTGTTCCATGGGAGTGGCTGCAATCTTGCAATCTGCCATATGAAACTTCTTCAAGAGACTATCAACATACTTGAGCTGACTCATGAATGTGCTATCTGAATCTCTCCAGAACTCAATTCCAAGACAATAGTGCATAAGTCCAAGATCTTTCATGTCGAACTCTGTAGATAAGTCTTGTTTCAATTTTTTGATGAAGCTATCCTTGCTTCCTGTCACAATCAGATCATCTACATACAAAAGTGCAATAGTAATGTCTTCCCCTTGAACTTTGTAGTAGAGAGTATGATCTGCATTGGATTTCATGTATCCCAGATCAGCAAAGTGACTTGTTGATTCTGCTGTACCAACTTTTGGGTGCTTGTTTTAAGCCGTAGAGACTTTTCTTGAGATGGCAAACCTTATTCTCCTTTCCTGGTTCAACATAACCTACTGGTTGTTGCATGTAGACTTCCTCCTCTAGATAATCATTGAGAAATGCATTCTTGACATCGAGCTGATACACATTCCATTTGCTGAGTGTCGCTAGTGATATCAAGAACCGTATGGAATCCATCTTTGCTACTGAAGCATAAGTCTCATCATAGTCTTGACCATATTGTTGTGCAAATCCTTTTGCAACTAATCTGGTTTTATATCTCTGAATACTTCCATCTGGATTGTACTTCACTTTGTATACCCATTTGTTTACTATGGCCTTCTTTCCTGGTGGAAGGTCACATAATTCCCAAGTGTTATTTTTATACAAAGCATCCATTTCTTCATTCATAGCAGTTTGCCATTCTAGCTTGTCTACTGCATCTTCGAAGTACACTGGCTCTTCTGTAGCCATGATGGTAGTCATAAGAGCATGGTTGGTGGCTTCCACCTGAATTGCTTTGCCTTTCTGAGCATATGTCAATCTGGCTGGAGGTCTTCTTTTCCTAGTAGACCATCTGAGCTACTGTGGCTCTGCTTGGGGTGTTGCTGGCAATTCTTGCTCTTCTTCATCAACTTGTTCTGTGGATGACTGTGAAGTCGATGCTTCTATCTCCTGTGTAGGTGAGGTTTTCCATTCTGATTCCTCATCAAAGATTACATCTCTGGAGATAATGACCTTGCGGTTGATGGGATCATACAATTTGTATACTTTGCTTTCTTCACTGTAGCCAACCATGATGCATTTGCATGACTTTGCATCCAATTTCCTACAATGATCATCATGTATGTGAGCATATGCTATGCAACCAAATATGTGGAGAT
This sequence comes from Dipteris shenzhenensis, assembly GCF_047967505.1. NCBI lineage: Eukaryota > Viridiplantae > Streptophyta > Polypodiopsida > Gleicheniales > Dipteridaceae > Dipteris > Dipteris shenzhenensis. The sequence continues at coordinate 36,580,503 of NC_141608.1, read as the reverse complement.
GCCCAATGCATGGCTTGTGTCGAGTGAATGCTTCATAAGGAGTCATACCCTATATCAGTTCGGTAGGAAGCCGATTAAGCAAATAGTTAGCTGTAGCTATTGCTTCTGCCCAATATTGATTCGGAAGATACTTTTCACTAAGCATTGCTCTAGCACTGTCTACTAAAGTCCCATTCTTCCTTTCAGCTCTTGCATTCTGCTGAGGAGTATCTGCACATGTGAATTGTCTTCGAATGCCGTGATTTCTGCAAAAGTTCATGAATGTTAAAGACATGTATTCACCTCCTTTGTCTGATCTCATGACCTTGATCTTTCTGCCTTTTTGGTTTTCTACCATGGCTTTGAATTCTTGAAATCTGGAAAACACTTCAGATTTCTCTTTCAGAAAGTAGACCCAACAATATCTATTGTAGTCGTCGATGAAGGTTAAGTAATAAAGTGAACCATTGATGCTGCGGGTTTGGGCATAACCCCATACATCTGTATGAATCAAATCAAGAATACCTCGTGCACAAGAGGTACTTCTGACAAAGTTGGTTCGCTTTTGTTTGCCGAAGCAGCATGCTTCGCAAACCTTTCCAAGAAACTGTAGCTTTGGAATCCCAATTGCCATATTCTGATTCCTGAGATCTAACAAGTACTTGAAGTTGACATGACCATATCTCTTGTGCCATTTTGCAGATAGTGGCATCTATTGCATTTGAGCTGACATGGCATGCTTATCTGGTATTGTAGCTAGCATTATGTATAAGCGTCCTTCCTTGAAACCTTTTGCTACTAGCTGACATCTTTTGGATTTGTCTTTGATAGTGCATTCATCACCGTCGAAGATGACTTCGTAATTGTGTTCCGTCATTTGACCTACTGACAAAATGTTCTTGCTGAGCTTCGGAACATAGAGCACATCTTTGACTAATCCTTTTGTACCAGTGAAATTGTTCATAGGGATAACACCTATCCCTTGAACTGGATTCGGTGTATTGTCTACTGTGTAGATGACATTCTTCTAACCTTCTAATGGTTTCATCTCTGTCAACCATTCCTGATGATTTTTCATATGAGATGATGCACCGCTGTCGATGTACCAAGGATCCTGTTCCACTTGGTCGACTTGATAACTGTAATCCTCTTTGGGATTGAAATCAGTGTCTAGGTGCACTATATCAGTCTGATGCAATTCCTCGCTCGCAAGAAACATATTTCTATGTTCATTTGCAAAATTATTGTGACTAGAATGTCCACCATGATGATTTCCTCTTCCTTGGGAATTCCCTCGATTACTGCTGGGGATTGATCGCCTTGGTTGTACTGCTTCTTGCGGCAATCTCTTTCATAGTGTCCAAACTTGTGACATTAGTTGCACTGAATGTTTGACACATTGGTGGATGCATTCCCTCGTCCTTGAAATCTTCCTCGATTGGAATGATTTCCTCTTTGCTGATTCTGATGTTGCTGAGGATGGATGCTACTGCTAATGCTAATTCTGACTTTGATTTTGTTGATGATGACCACTTTTCTGGTATGATCTACCTCTGTTTCTACCTTTGCCTCTGCTTCTATCTGAAGTTGTGAATGCCTGATCATTAGAATGACCTTTACGTGCTTAAATGGCCTGATTCCTGAGTTCTTCACCAATAGAACTGACTGAAGTTCTTCCAGTGTCAGAATTTGCTGTTGGATGGCAATACTCTGCACTAGATTCTCATATCCCTCTCCTAGTCCATTCAGAATGACTTGAACCATTTCTGCGGGGTTCATAGCCTCTCCTGCTGCTACAAGTTGATTGTTGTAGTCTTTTATGCGGAGTACATAAGCATGACCGGTTTCACTGCTGTTGCGGAAACTCTGGTTGATCTGGTTTCTCAAGGTGAGAATCTTGGATATGTTCTTAGACTCGTAGAGAGTTGCAAACATATCCCATGCTTCTTTTGATGTCTTAACTATGTTGAGCTGTCCTAGCATGACATCTTGCACATTCTGCTTGATCAGGTGATAGGCATACTTGTCTTTCTTATCCCATTCTGCTTGAGCTCGGGCAATGGCAGGATCTGATACTGGTGCGGAAACTATTTGTGTAGATGTAGATCCTGATGTAGATCCCATTGCTGGTGCTGTGACAACAGATGGAGTAGAGCTAGTGGTAGCTGGATCGTCCAATGGTCTTGGTGTAGACCCATCGACATACTCCCATTTATCTTGAAGCACAACAATGGTCTCCATTTGGTATTTCCATGTACCATAATTGGAGTTGTCTAACTTAGCAGATGCCTCTAGATTGAGGTTGCTAGTTGACATGGTGCAAGAAATGTACTCAAAAGTGTCGTGAAAATCTCTATACGAATCAACTGCAAATAAACAGAATATGCCAAGTGAAATCTCTGTACCGTCAGTGAAGATAGAACTGTAGTATATAAAATATGATCTATATTACAAGGCTTCTGGCAATGATGCCGGGAAATAGCCGAATAGACTTTACAATGGTGGCATGTGTGTGTGAAATCAAGTGCTATCTGCCCATTGAATCAATCTGCAATGCCTCTAAACTCTGAAGTCTGCTCACTGAACTGATGAACGTAAGGTTTTAGGTAATGTAATGATGTGAAACCGTATGTGAGCATATGGACTGACTCCGAGTAGGTACTAGTCGAGAATTTTGGGCATGGCTTAGATTGGCAACTTGGGGAAATTCAAAACGTCCCCTCTATGGCGATCTAGTCTACTCTGAGCTAGATCTAAACCAATTGTCAATAGATGAAAGAACAGCAAATAATTCCTTTTCTTTTGTTCTTTTTAAGTGCTAGGTCAGATGCATCGATGTAGAGGCAAATGTGCGTGAAGGAAGTGGTTTTGTCGATGAGGCTCAAATGTGAGTGTAACTTGCATTGAAATGTGTGCGTGATATGATGAGCGCGTAGAGCACAAAAAAACAAGCGACTTTCCTTTTTGGAGCGCCCTCAAATTCTTCCTGGATCAAGAGATATGACTTGATCTAGGTGGAGGGGCAAAAGGAGTGCAAATGGTGCTCAATGATGATGTGTCACTGTGAGTCACATGCAGTGATGATGTGGCACTGTGCTTAGCAAGAGGTGTGCCAGTGAAGCCCTATGCTGAGGTGGCAAGAGTGGTCACATGAAGTGCCTGTGGAGCACTGTGTGTGCCTGCAGAGGTCAATGCTAATTGGACAGCTAAGGTGGCACTGCTGAGGTGGCAGAGGTGATGTGGCAGTGATGATGTGGCTTGATGATGTGGCCTGATGATGTGGCTTGATGACATGGCACTGATGACATGGCCTGATGATGTGTCATTGATGACATGGATTGCTGATGTGGCACAAGTGACATGGTTGTCGATGATGACATGGCAGTCGTTGATGATGTGGCAACTGAGCTGGCAGTGATGATGTGGCAATGATGATGTGTCCTGATGGATAAGATGATGTGGCACCCGATGATGATGTGGTAGATAAGATTTACCACATGGCTAACTGTGGATCAACCAGTTAACCCAAGGTCATCTTCATCGGACCTTGGTTCTATCCTATCTGCCACGTGTCTAACTACTAGAATCTGTTGATGTGGTAGATGAAATACCACGTGGCCTCGACAGCAAGATGACATGGCTTGTCAGAATCTCCTAGATGCTCACGGAATCTTCCAGATTCCTTTGTCTTCTCCGAAGCTAGAGCCGTCGTTCATTGGACGTGCGTTGCTGTGCATGGGCACTTTGAGGAGCCACGCTGGAGTCGGCTATGAAGCTTGTCTGTGCACAGAGGAGCCGACGTCGTGAGAGCGGTGCATTAGATGAGCTGTTCGTTGGTCGAGTAGCCGCACGGGCTCTAGCGGATGGCAAGCACTGCACTGGAAAGGGAGCTCGCTGGTGATCAGACGTTGTTGCATGAGATGAGGGAGCTACCTCTCGTTCGGAGGTTTACGTAGAGCTTGTGGGCTGGCTGTGAGGAGATGCTTGCTGTTGAAGGCCCGTGAGCACCTTCATGAACTGGGCTCGTTGGAGTTGGCTCGTAGGAGCGTTGTAGCTGTGCTACCTTGTTGCCCGTGATCATTGAAGGCTCTGAGGGGTTGAGCGGGTTGTTGAAGATTCTGTCGGAGGCTGTAGCCCGTGAGCGAGTCGGTGCTGCTAGGCTTGTAGGAGTTGTAGGTAAGGCCCATAGCTTTGGCGCTATTTGCTGGAGCAGGCCCGTTGGCTCTAGTAGGCCAAATCCTCCTCCTCCCTCGCTGGCCAAATCTCCCTCAAACCCTAGAATTAGCTCGCTTCCAAGATCAGTAGCCTCAGTGAAGCCCGTATCTCCATGAGAAAATCCCTCTCCAAGGTCTCCAATAGCCCCTGGTATGGCCCCGACCACGTCAAATACCTCGGCCCCTTCTTTGGTGAGGCCCCTAGCTACCTCACTGGTGAGTTCCTTGGTGACTACGGCTGGGACATCGCTGGGCTCTCTACTGACCCCGAGACCTTCACCAAGAACCGTGAGCTTGAGGTCATCCACTGCAGAAGATGGGCTATTCTCGGGGAGCTTTGGGCTACGTCACCCCTGAGGTTCTGTCCAAGAATGGAGTCAAGTTCGGTGAGGTTGTATGGTTCAAGGCTGGTGCCCAGATCTTCGTCGAAGGCGGGTTTGACTACCTCGGTGAAGAGTTGCAAAAATTCATGTCTCTCAGAAGTGGACTCTCACAAAGAACACTCAAGAGAACTCTCAATCTCATAATCTCTCTCACAAGAAGGATGGCGCCTCAGCAGAAGGCAAAACCATGCTCTGATACCATGACAAAATATGAAGAGGGGAGAGGAGAAGAGTGGAGATGAGGAGAGAGGGCACAGCTAGAGAGCACACCACAAATGACTAACTGTACACTAGATTTAGTTGAAAAAATAGAATATATACAAACCCTTTTAGGGTTAGGGTTAGGGGATCTAACCCTTTCCTTTATAGCACTCTATAAGGTTAGTGCTATGCACATATGATCACGTGATGGTGCTATGCACACATGATCACATGATGTTGAGCGTGAACTCTCAACATCTCTCTCTCCCCCCCCCCCCTCTCTCTCTCTCTCTCTCTCTCTCTCTCTCTCTCTCTCTCTCCCCCTCTCTCTCTCCCCCTCTCTTTCTCTTTCTCCCTAACTCTCCCTCTCCCTCTCTTTCTCTCTCTCCCTAACTCCCTAACTCTCTGTCTCCCTCTCTCCCTAACTCTCTCTCTCCCTCTCTCCCTTACTCTCTCTCTCTCCTTCTCTCCCTCTCTCCCTCACTTTCCCTCTCCCTCTCTCCCTCTCTCTCCTTCTCTCCCTCTCTCCCTAACTCTCTCTCTCCTCTCCCTCGGCTAACGCCATGCCTTGCACCATGCATGCAACCTGGTAGCCCGGTTGATGATATCATCGACGAGTGCATCACCCAGTTGATGATATCATTGACAGTCTACCAACCCGTCAATGATATCATCGATCCGGCTGCATGCATGGTGGAAGGCATGGCGAATCTGTAGGAGCATGGGCAAAAAGACGTTAGGGAGGAGAATTGATGCGCGCATCAGTGGGGGAGCTCGAGGAAGAAGAAGATGGCGGGGAAGAAGAAGAAGAAGATGGTGGGAAGAAGAAGCTCCATTTAGTCCAAAAAAAATTAAACAAATGCATGAGGAGATGGAGATCTTACCTAGCAAAGCTAGAGAGCTTAGAGGGGTAGATGGTAGAGGGAGAGATGGAGAGTTTAGAGAAACTAACAAGAAGCGATTGGGGTAGAATATAGAGTAATTTATTTTTAGAAATGTTTCTTGCTATTTTTAGTAAATAGGATAGACTAGCAATCAAAGCAATGTGCTTTCAAAAAAGAAAACATAAAGTACTATAAATCATATTCAAGCACACCACACCCATTTTTAAAACACGATAAATTATATTGAAGCACACCATAAAATTTCATTTCATGACCGAATTAAAAATAAAATACACTTAACCATAAGAAAATTGCACATACCTGGTGATTCTTTGAACTCTTGGGCGTATTTGGAAATAATGAGAAAAAAATGTGGGAATCTCATGTTTATAGAGAAAATTTACTATTTTTAGAAATTTCTCTATGCTCAAAACCCTAAACCTAACCTTGACTTTCATGGTCAGGCATATAATTTCCACCTTTCATTATTGCATGGCACTTTTGGGGCATCCCCTTTGAAGCTTGCCAAAGTTCTACATGGGAGGTTCGTTCGACACTACGTCTATCTCAATTTCTTCTTCTCATAGTTCCAAGGGCACTTCCTTTGCTACATTGGATGTATCTTGTACTAGTGGTGGAACCTCTTTTGCCACCTTGGATGTGTCTCCTACTCCTTCACCTAAGCATGATGGTGGACATAGAAGCCCAGGTACTCAAATCCATGGACCTGATATTCCCATTGAAGAGAATGAAATAATAGATGTCGAAGCAAGAACAAGAGGTCAACAAGTGTTATCAGGTATGTGGTCCATGTCTAAGTTCATTCAATGGCTCTCTTTGTTTTGTTTTTGTAGCTAGAAATTATTTCTTACAAGGGACATCTAATCTAGATGGATCTCAACGACTGTCTCAGCTATTACAAAAGGGGAAACAGAATTCAATCTCGTCTATTGAGGAGAGACTAAAGCGAAGACCAATGAATGTGGACCTCAAAAAGTCTAGCTACACAAGAGGGAGCGCTCGTATAATGCTAGACACCGCACATCTGAAAGAGACCTGCAATACTCTTTGTTGTAGCAGAATGTGCCTGGTCACTTTTGGGGTTGCAAAATTAAGGGTCTTACGGCAAAATTATGTTGAAATGAGTAACAATGATCAAAATTTTTATTTAGCATGGTCTGTAAGACCTAGGGAAAACAATATGAACAAAATTATGTTTGAATACTCATTCAGTTCAAGGATTGTTTGTCGCAAAGCATATAGACTGGCACATTGTCTTGGCAACAAAAGGCTAAAAAGATTACAGGCCCACCTCTATAAAGACCCCCGCATTTGTACAGCAGAACAAACGAGAGTGCTTGGACCACATGGCAATATGGTATGCTCGTGGTTGCAAGACTTTGTGCAAAAACATGCCGAGGCTCTTCCAAATAGTGACCAGTTGCACTTATCGGATAATTTCTCCATTCCATGTACAAGGATGCCATGGTTACTGCAGGTGACGAGTATGTGACATACCAGCATTTTTGTAGGATTTGGAAGAATGAATTCGACAATGTGAAGATACCAAAGCTTTGTCACTTTGGTGTGTGTGCCACATGCGCAGACTTGAAGGCCTTGCATAATAGAAGTCAAGGATAAAGAGAGGTGTGTGTAATGATGCCATGAAATTTAACTTCTTTTTGACAAAAATGGTTTGCTTGCAACATCTAATTGTTTTCTATATTTGCAAAAGAAGCAATCATAGAGTTGTAAATGCATCAAGAAATGCAAGCTCTAGAAAGGAAGAAGTTAGCGAAGCATCGCAAGAAGAGCTACCAACAACCTGATAAGTACATAACCATCATCATTGATGGGATGGATCAAAAGAAGACCAATCTTCCACACTTCAAACGAGTGCCCAAGGATTTGAAAGAGGAGAACTTCATCACATATCACATGGTTGGATGCATGATCTACCGTGGTGAATTAATCCCCAAGGTTTATCTTACGACACCAAATGTAAGAACCAAAAGTGTTATATATCCAACTTGATAACACATCGAGAGAGAACAAGAATCAAGTTGTGTTGGCATATCTTTGCATGCTTGTGGAGAAAGGCATATTTCTGAAAGTGAAATTATGATTCCTTATGGTGGGTCACACACACAACCATATTGAACAGATGTTTAGCCAGCTCTAAGTAAAGCTGAGAAGGAGAGAAGCATGGGATGGGGATGCAATGATCAGCATTTTACAGGATGCATATGTGCCAAAACTGATAATTGCAAACATGGAAAAAACAACAAATTTCAGATGCTTTGTGTTTGGTGACAACAAGCGAATTGATCGATGTATTGAGAAGCTCAACGAGTTAATATTTCAACACCAATTTTGAATGAAGAAAGATCAAGAAGGCACGACGTTGTTGTGGGGGGAATTCTATTCCACATCACCGACTCTGGTTCCAGTCAAAGGATTGAAGTTATTGAAGTGTGTTCTGGAGTATGAGTTGTATGTGGCACCCTTACAACCTTTACAATCAGTGAGGGAGTTGCAACGAGCCGTGAAGGAGGGGAGAGATGCAAACCCTATAAGTTCAGTCAATGAGATTAGAGAAACAATCCAGCATGCTGCAACGTATTTTGAAGATGTGGTGTGGACATGGTGGAATCCATTCCTTGGATCCCAAATATTATCAATCACCTACTAAATGACCCCCAAGATGTGTCAGACTTTAGTTGGCCATAATGCATTGAACAAGATTTTGTAAATGCGCGTGTGAATGTTTCTTCAAGTGCGCATTTACATGCACCTTCAAAGAAGAACTATCTTGGGGAGGAGAGAGAAATGTACCTTGGAGCAAGAAAGTCCAAAAGCTCTAGGGAAAGGGTTCAAGAAATGTGGAGTGGTAGCATCAAGGACTTTGTAGTGGGTATGATGGTTGCTATGTTAGCAACAGATGATCCTAGTGGATTTCCTTTTTGGATTGCTAAAGTTGTGAAAGTTGAAAAGGAAGGTTCAAACACCAAGTCAATAGAGGTGCATTGGTTTTTCACCAAGTCCATGGATGCTTTCACGGGTTGATATAACCCAGAGATGGTGGTAACAATGAAGTGTGGCCAAAAAGGGAAGAGGGCGACAAAGAATTGTCCAAAAATTGATACTCTACAATTCGATGAGGTAGATATTTTGGTATATGCATTTCAATTAACAAAAGCTGGGCATTTGCCAAAGGAGACACAATACATAATATCCCAAAAAGTTCCAAAGACATTAATTGGATGCAGTGAACAAATGGAAGCCAAGACACGGCCATGCAAAAAAGAGGGTGGTAGCTAAACTTGCCCAAATTGACTCGGAGAATGTTCTAGTGGACAACCTAGAGAGGAAGGATCTTCAACTTCTATCACACAGAGCTTAGGCTCTAGTGCATTTGAAGGTGTAGGATCAGAGGATGAGTAATGTTCTTTGTAGGATCAGTGGCATGTATGTTTGTGCAACAATGTGATTTGTACCTTTTTAGGATTTTGAAATGTGTTATGCCATGGTCCTTTTATGTGCATTGGATGCACAGGCCCTTATTGTATTGGTTTTAAAAAATTAATTTATTTTTTGCAATTTTGGTATTCCAAGTGTAGATGTTTGTGCCTGTTTTCAAAAAAACTTTGTCGGCAAAATTTTGTAAAAGCATGGTTTTTATGAATTTTTTCAAAAATCATCGCGCAAAAAGGCCATCTTTTTCAAATAAACGTAAAATTCACATGAAAAAGAGGGAATCTTTCAAAGATTCCCCTAGAGTTCTCTCTTTGAGGTTACAGTTCTCGAATTAGATGTTACAGTGTTGCATTAGAGGAGAATTGGGTCTCCAAAGAGCCCCCAATTAGTGTTTCCTAATTTCAAGGGATTAGTGAGGTATTTGAGGTGTACTAATGGGAGTGCTCCTTTTTGTGGGGCAATGCCATGTTGAGGTGGAGGGTGGGCAGACCTGTAAATAGCCCCTATTGGCTACTCCTCTTACACCAGGGACCACTCAAACCATCTCCCCCCCCCTCAACCCATGCTTGACCCTTCTCCCATATGCACCTCCCCCAAACAAACCTACAAGTCATTCAAGAGGCGGTGGGCCCTTCTAGACAAATTTTCCCCCCCTCTCAGTTGAGGGACTTTAAGCTTTTCTAGTCTTTCCCATAGCATTTTACGTGGCACTGTATCAAAGGCTTTCTCGAATCTATAAAACAGCAGTAGACAGCCTTTTTCTTACCTTTGGCTCCTTTTGTTGCAGCCCATATGGCAACCAAATGATCCACCGTTGAGGGTTTGGAGCAAAATCGTGCTTGGGATGGTAGCTCACTCATTGTTCCTTTGCCCATTTGCTGATTTTTTGCTCAAGGATAGTGTCATATAACTTTGCCATTAGGCTGCTCACCAAGAAGAAGAAGCTTTGGATATCTCCCTCCATTTTTCAAACATGGGAACGCATTTGGCATCTTCTCTGCCCCCTCCTGCTCTGGTCCATTATGTTTCCCCCTCTCCAGCACCTCCTATAGTAGCTACTTATTCTCTCTCCATTCCTAGCTACAGCACCTCCTATAGCAGTAGCTACTCATCCCCCTCTACTCTTTCTCCCTCTATTCCTAGCTACCGTACCTCCTATAGTGGCTACTCATCCCCCTCTGCTCTCTCTCCCTCCATTCCTATCTACAACACCTCCTGGAGCACCTCCTAGAGCAACTGCTCATCCCCCTCTGCTCTTTCTCCCTCCATTCCTAGCTACAGCACCTCTTGGAGCTTCTCTCAACCTTCAGTTACACCCTCTATACCTTCTCCCTCTCTCTCCCTCTATCGGGGCTGCTCTCTCCCTCCAAGCTACAGTTTCTAGTCCACTATTGTTGTTGTGACCTCTATACAAGCATGGTGAGGAGACCATACATGTACTCTATGTCCCACAAGGGCAAAAATGCACTGGGTGAATGGGTGCCTTGCACCTACAACTTGAATGATTGGATAGTCATGAGAGGATCTGCCAAGGGTCCACATAAGCTTCCCAAGAGCAAAAGAGGTGATCTTTTGCATGAATGGAAGGGCTGCATCTTGAAGTTCAATCTTGGGAAGAAAGGATGGCTTGAAAAGGTGCAACAAATCTACATGGGGAAGGACATGCACCTTCCTCCATCAAGCAATCAATCGACAATACCATCGCATTGTAAGTCTGCATTTTGTGTAAGATTTTGAAGTGTAATGAGTCAATTTGAAATTGTATTTTGAAATAGAACCAGTGTAATGAGTTAGTTTGAAATTGTATTTTGAAATAGCACTTGTGCATAGCAGATGTATTTCCTTCAAACTTTGAGGAGTGAGAACCAGTCGAGTGCTTCTTAGGTAAGTTTACTACCATTCATGAGGATTTAGGAAGGCAAATGCATGCTGGAGAGAAGTCCTATGCTTTGAAACAGAGAAATATCTATTGGTATAATGCCAAGTACATTACTCTAAGGACGGCATCAGGCTATGGCCATCTTCAATGCATTGCAACACCACAACGTGAAGACATGGATTGCAGCATGGTGGACACAAGAACAATGCAATCATACAAGGAAAAGATTGCAAAGGATGTGGGCATGGCCATGAAGTTTACATTTGGCTCTAAATGGGTAAGGTTGTCTTGTTTTATGCCTCTACACATTTTTGCTTCTTGTTTTCAAAATATCCAGATGCACAGAACAAAAACCATGTGGTCATGCAAGTGCCTACATGAGAATGCCCTTGAGGAATTGCTTGGGGTGAATTGGGGAAGCAGATCAGGTGAACAAAAGGGTGATTTGTTTCAATGCCATGTATGTAAGGACAATGTGGTTGTTAAGTACCACATCTCCTACCAAATGTTATATTTTGCTTTCCAATATAGGCGCTAGAAGAAAACAGGTGGCAATTGGCTCCCCCTTGACTCTAACGACGATGATAATACAGGGGTAAGTTTATGTATTGGTTCTCATTTAGGAGATTTCAAGAATGTGACTATCACGTCACAATGGACTCTCAGGGATGTGCGGGAACACCTTTTGGTCATGGAGGATGGCATGTCTGAGTCCTTTCACTTTACCTTAAATGGTGAAAAGGTAGGAAAGCATGCAGAGAATCTCATGCATAGTGCCACTTTTATCCCTCCTGCAATATCAAAGATTGTAAACAATGTGGGGTGGAACAATTGTGGATTTGGACATTTTCCAATTAATAGTGGTGCAATTAATTTTGATGTTTTGAATGGTTTTGTTTCATGTCAATGTCAAGTTTTTCCCAAAAATTTTATAATTCTTTTTATTTTTAATATTTAGAACATTTGGGTATATATAGGTCATAAAGTTACTATAGTTTCAAAGTTTCACTATCATAGCCATAGTTCTCCTAGCTACCAAACTACCATGGATTATGCTAGGTCTGCCTTCCATGGTTTCATCTTCTGTACTCCATTAATTGATAGAGAGGAGGAGTTATTTCCAGTCTTTGATAAGAGCATAGATGTCCTAGCACCTACTTGGGAGCCCGAGACGATTTTGAAGACCTAATCAAGTACATGCAAGACCACATCGTGAGTTTTTCTTATCAACTTGATGAGTCTACAAAAAGATGGGTCCCAATTGATTATTTGAAGTACTTGTTCAATCAAGAACCCTGGTTTGTGAAGCATTTAGATCACTTTCAAGCCCATCTCACACCCCTAGGGTTTAGGGAGGTGGACACTGATGACCTCCTAGCATGTGGAGTTGCCGAAAACACAGGAAATAGGTTCCTATCCTGGGAAATGACCTTTATTTTCCTTCTCTAGAAGGGACAAATGGAAGAAGGGGCCTCGACTTCAAGCCCTGACCCTGCCCCTGCCCTTTTCGATCCTCTTATTTTTGTAGATGATCCCAACATCTACAATCAAGAGCCCATAGATGAAGAAGCTGAGGAGCGGGAAGCTACATTGGCCCTGGAAGTGCTCCAGCAACCTCCTGAACCCCATTCTACTTCTCAAATTCCATTCACCTCAGGCACCACCTCTATTGACACCACAACAGTGATATAGTTTCTTGCTCCCCCTCTTGTCCATGGAGAACAATACCTCTTTCTCCATGACATAGAGATTATGTTTGGTCTCCGAGAGGATGAAGCTCTTGGTGTCCTGTGTGGATACAAGGTGGACATGAGACTATGCAAGAACTTGGGTTTTTGGGAGTAGATAATTCAATAGAAGAGGTTCTTGCTTTAACACTGGCCCAAATCAAAGATGCAAAGACATCAATCTACTCTGACCTACCTGATGTTCCAGAAGAAGCCTCCACACGTCACTGCAGACAGCAGGAGGCCTCTGGATCCATCCTCATTGACAAAGAGGAAGGGATTGAGCATGACGACTCCATAGTGGTAAGAAACTATGAGCTTTGAATTTCTTCTCTCTTGGTATACTTTTGCTTTAAACAAATTCTAATGTAATGTTGGACTGTTGCAGGAGGCATTTAAGGTCGACCTATTCTCATCTTGGCAATGCCTTGTTCGTAGTAGCTTCGACCGAGATCACTCACTAGCACATTACCTTGGCTAAGCAAAAGGGCGCCTTGTGGTTATCCCTAAGAAGTTTTCTTCACATGGCACTGATGACCTCCTGAAGTGCAAGGCCTTGTCACGAGTGATTGGTCATGCTGACATCAATCGCAATGCTGACAAGGTCATTTTGGTGGACCACATGGCTACCCTCAATGCCTTTGGAACCAATTTTCAAGGATGGCATTGACGGAAGCAGCCATGTCCCTGGCCAACAATGATAATAGTGTTGACTCTCTATCGAGTAGGTTTAGAGATTTTGGTGAACCGCATGGCTGCCCTCAATGCCTTTGGAACCAATTTCGAAGATATGGCATTGACAGCAGCAGCCATGTCCCTGGCCAGCAACGACAATAGCACTAACTCTCTATCGACTAGGTTAAGAGCTAGGAGTGTTGGGAATTCAAAGCCCGATGTTCTCAGTGTTTTAGAGAAGAGAGAAAGGCTCTGAAGCCTTATTGTATAGAAATTTTATTTTATATGAATACAAATATACTTTTTATAAAGTGCCCCATTTTGTGTTCTTTTACAAAATTTATTTTATACTGTCATTGTATTTTGTAACTTTAATTGTTGTTGGCATTAATATTTTCATTGACTATTATGTTCAAAAGCATGCTATCAAATAAATATTTGCGCTATAATGGTCATTTTTTAGCAATCCAGTAAGAATCTCACCACGCGGCAGAAGGAAAATGTGTTTGGCATCATGCAGGGAGCTTAGAAATAAATGCCATAATGGGTTTTGGCATTTTGGAGCTTCCCACATGATGTCGAACACATTTGCCTTCTGTGCCACGGTGAAAAAACATCATTTGACCACTCAAATTCACACTAAACTTGCATAAACTGATGGAAAGCATCATGTAACATGTATAATAACATGGGAACAGTAATAGAACATAAAAATATCTTTTATTCATTAGCCTCAAAGGGCAAAGATTTACAAATTGATTCAGGTTACACAAAATGAACCTAAACAACATCTAGGGCCTAAGGGAGGGATCGGAGCAGATGCGCTTGGTGAGTGCAAGGTCCTTGTCCATCACTGTTACTCTTTTGGCATGGATAGCACATAAGTTCGTGTCTTCAAAAAGACTTACTATCATCTGCTCTGTTGCCTCTTGAATTGCTGCCATAGTGCCTGAAGTGAAATGCACATCATCCTTGTAATGCTATGCTGTTTCATGTACAACATGTTGGAAGGGTGCACGGGAAATGAGATTGTCCACAATGGTTTGGAACTTGCGAATCTCCTAAAGTGCCTTCACGCCTGATTTTTTGCACCTCTTAATCTTTAGGGGACTGTGCACTGGCCTCTGGACATGGCCCCATGGCTGCTTTTTCGCTTTGAACTTCTTTCGCCTCTCCTCCCGTGCAACTGCCTCTTCAGACTCCTCTTCCTGTGTCTGGTGGGTCCTTCGAGGTGGCTTATCGCACCTAGGGGTCTTCTTTGTCCTTGGTCTCTTTTCCTTTTCATGAGCTATGAGATAGCAGGCTGAGGCTCTTGCTCAGCTTGTACTAGAGGCTCCTCATATGTGATAATATCGAGGCACAGAGGGTTGATGGTGCTCTTCTGTGCGGTCTACTTAGTTGGAGGATTGGGGCCAAGGTTCAGTATATCTACGAGCCCGCTAAATACTTCCTCTCATTGTGGCCCCTGTAATCTCTCCATCTCCTCTCTTTGCCTTTCTTGCTCCCCTTGTTGGTCTAGATGCTCCATGCCAGGAGACCATGAGGAGGGAGGGGCAGTTGATCATGATTGACTGGACTATTTCGCCCCTCTTGGGAGACCTCTCTACTTCCACGATTAGTTGTGTGGAAGGACTGAGAGGACCCCTAATCGTGCTTGGATCCTTCATTGTGCTAGAATTCCTCATGGTGCTGAGATCCCTGGGATCCCCCATGAGAGTTGGATGGTGGGGACTCGCATTGCTTGGACTCCTGATAATGAGAACCCCGCCTTCATATCCCTGCTAATCATTGCCCTCTTGGCCATTGGGGCTTGCAGTGTGTTCGGAGACCATGGAGTTGTGAGGAGGAGAACGGGTAAAGTCTAAACGGCATCTAGTGGGTCTAGCAGTTTGTTTAACTCATGCCATATAAATGAGGGATTTTAGGGTTTTGAAGTGCTTTATATAGTCTTTTTTAAAGCACTTTAGGGTTTTTCTTTTAAATTAGGGTTTTTTGAGTGCACCCCCTCCCCCCCCAGTCTTTTTGCCAGTTCAGTAATACTTAATCTTCACCACCCTCCCTCCCAACCCACTCACCCCTCCGCCCTGGCATGTCGCACATGCAATTCTGCAATTTCCAAACAAATTTGTGAATTTTGGAATCTATAATTGACTCAAAATAGTATTAACTTTATTCATCAAACATTTTACATTTGGGGCTCTCTTAGGACCCAATGCCTCCCCTGTCTGACTCTACGTTGCAACCAAAGCGCAACCCCTTGGCTCTTTGTTGAGGACTTCCAAGTAGCACATCTCCTTGTCTTCTTGAAATGTTGAGCCGCTTTTGAGAGACTTGAGACCTCTACCTTATCGCGCTTGAGAGTCCTGGCCTCTAGAAAACTATGAAACCAATCAAACATTTCATGTAGTGCATTGCTTTGCGTGATACCACCCCCATGCCTTGTATTCTTGAAGTATGTTGCCTTTGCTCTATAGTGCGATTTCTCCATTCCTTGAGTATTCCAAATGGACTGAGGGCCCCATTGCTCCACAAACCATGGTGCATGTGCATAAAGAATATGCTGTAAAGAAAAACATTGTATTAGAAACATAAACTGACTCAAGTTTAAAGTGCAAAATTTCAACCTAAGGAGGATTACCATGTAATGTGTAATATGTGACTCCCCCCATGCTTCTACCATCAATGATATGAATCTCCCAATGATGTCTTGAATCTCTCATAATAAAGCTCATCTGTTTGACCTTGTCTAAGCAACTTTATAAATGCATCAAGATTTGTCCATAGTTTTGCTCTCAAAGTAGCAATTCGCAGATGTGAAGCTTTATTTGTAGTGCACTCACACAAAGCTTTCAGTACTCCCAACCTAGGGTGCTTTGAGCCAATGTATGTTTTTCTTTATCAGCATTGTGGTTGGACAAGAACCTCCTTGCCTTTCCTCCACCCATGGACACTTTAGCAGGAAGATTTTGTGTCTTTCCTGATTGTTTCTTGTCCTGCTTAAGCTTCACATTGCCTCCATGAAGTCCCATTAGTGAGAATAGTTCTTCAACTTTTGCAATGCATTGTGCAGATACTTGTTGTGGCCTCAAATTCCAAGCATAAATTAGATGGAGATAGAGTAACTTATCAAGTATATGCAGTTCAACATGCAAAGTACACAGTGTACCCGCTCTAATGGAATTGGTAGAATGGGGTCCCACTTAGGATCCTTTTTGTGACGATCAGGGGCTACACTTTGGTTGCAAGAAAGGATGCCATTTTCCCACTATAGGCTTCCCTTTTGCATCTTCTGAGAGTGGGTGCAATACAAGCATGTCCATTTTGCATCTGCACCTATATCACAACCATACAAGCACTTGAGGGTCTTCAAATCATCAACTAGATGCCATTCAACTTGAAACATTCCATGCCCATCCACTTTTAATGTTTGCCCTACCTCTTGTCTTTGAATAATCGATAGGATGCCGATTCTCTCCAAAACCCACTTCAATGTCTCATGGCACTCCTTTGGGGTCTCAAAGGTTGCAAGCCACCATATGTCCTTAGATTGGACTGAGAAACCCTGCTCAACTTCCTCATCCCCTTGAGCAAAATGCAAGGCATCGTTCATAGTACAAATGCTCACCCTCTCTAGCTTGTGCTCTTTTACCAACTGAGCTTCATCCATTTTTATAACAAATACTAGCTTGCCATCTGTACAATGAAAGAGAAATACAGTAAGGATATAGAAATGAGAAGAAATAAAGTTGAATGCGAAGAGGGAATTTCTCTTACCTTCTTCTCTCATCCCATAGAATTTGACCATGGCTCTCTGCAAATTCTCTGCATCCACGTAAACATTATCGAAAGCATTCATCTCAAATGTTTCGATGCTAGATTTCTTTTTACTCTTCCAAGTCATTATGCCACTTACACAATGGTATCCTCCAAGCTTTTCTCTAGCACATTGGTTTGTTTCTTAACATGCAAGCCTTACAGACCACGGGTTGGAAATGGCATTGTAGATATCTTATACTTTTCCTCCATAGTAAACTTGAAATTTTTAAAAACAGAGTTGTAAGCTTCACAACTTACACCAGCAGCATCACAAGCTCCAAGCACCTCCTTTGCTTGCATGAGGCCCTTGGAATCCTTCATTACCTCTCTAGCAACTTGTTCACATAGCCCTTTTTGTCTAGGGTCCTTCAACACTTCCATGACATCACTTGGCTTTATTAAACTTCTTAGAACATATGAAGGATCACTATCATCCATTTCCATTGTTCCCATCACATCCTCCATGAAATTCCTAAAGTAGAGTACAAATGAGTCTTAGTGGAAACAATGCAACACCACAAATATTTTGGAGTAAGAAATTTCATTGAAAATTTCGGGAACTAACCTTGTAGCCTGTATTCTCCTCTTTCGGGCACCACTATTGGTTGACAATGCATCCATAGATTGCAATTGTCTTTTCCTCTCCTTCAGTCCCAAAAGTGTTCCCTTGAACTTTTATACTCATTCTATCGACTTCTCTCGTTCCTTCTCCACATCACATTGAACTTGGCCATAGATAGACCTTTCCAAATCTTGTTTGCTTTCAGTGAGCTTTTGGAGATAATTCACTCTTTGCTAAAGAATCCAAATGTGAATTCTTTGCAAAAGAAGTGAAATACATGGGACATATAATATCCCAAGAAGGGGTTCGTATGGACCTTAACAAAGTAAGGGCCATACTAGAATGGCCACATCCTACAAATCTAGAAGAATTACATATATTCTTGGGTTTGTCAGAATTCTATAGGAGATTCATCCAAGATTACGCTAGAATTGCTGTTCTAATGACGGACCAGCTTAAGGGGGGGCACCATTCAAGGACATATCCAACAAGTACCATGTGAACCTACAACTAGAGATAGAATATGCAAGCATACGCTGTTTGGGATATAGTGGAACTCCTCAAAGTGTGCTCCACAATCTTCGATTGCAAGGGAAGAAGCATCTTGACCTTTGGGTGGATAGAAACTTGTATCCTTTAGACCCTGCCACCCAAAAGAGTCCTCCTTTTTATATAGTGCATGATGTTGTTTGGTTTGTTGGCAAGGGACATGCTGGATTGCTCGGTTATTGCAATCGATTGAACCATTCTCAGACATTGGCTATGCAAGCAAGCAAGGTGCAGAGAGCCCAAGCAGAAGAACTTGCACATTTGGGAAATATTACTATTGTGGCAATGCATAATAGTATGTAGGATCTCCAATTGCAAAACAAAGAACTCAGTGACACAAAGCACATACACTAGACTTGAAGCGACATGAATTGGAAGAATCAATCCAAAGCGCACAAATTCCTCAACCTATCATATTGCTTCGGACATATTCCAATACACTTTACCCATAACAAAGGCATTAGCATCGACCATCCTTGACACTGTCATAAATGGCCCTACACCTTCTTTTATTCTTTCTACATTTTTCCAAAATGCATACTGTGTCTTTTTCTCAAGCCAATTCGCCCATCATCTATCAACAATAGTCTCGACTAAAGCTTGGCGCACTTCCAACAATCTAGCAAGAACCAGAAAAGAAGTGGCAAATCTAGTTTGACAAAACTGCCTTAGTTGCTTCACTAAGTGCTCTCTAAATACTGCATGCAAGTATTAATGGCTCTTTATAAAACTCACTACAGTGTTAGCATCTTGTAGCACTAGTTGCACAAATGGCAATTATCCAATAGCTTTTGATAATAAGTTGTGAGCGCCACATGGCACCCATGTTAGAGTGGGATACTTTGCGCCATGATCATACAATTACCCACACAGAGTTGTGCCCCCTCTCTATCCTAGGTAATCCCACAATAAAATCCATGGAGATGCTTTCCCATTTGCCATTTGGAATCTCCAATGGGTGTAGGAGACCTCCTATCTTAAGGCATTCAGCCTTATTGACCTGGCATTTTTGGCACTTCAATACATAATCTTGGATGTCCTTACCTATTCCAGGCCAAAAGAATTGTCTTTTTAGAAGCACATATGTCTTCTGAATTCCGAGGTGTCCAGCACTCGGACTATCATGACATTCAAAAAGGATTTGGCACCTAAAGTCATTATTATCCCAGACACATACTCTACCCTTGTAGAGCAGGTAGCCATCTTCAATTGTATATTTTTTCCACTTGAGTCCTTTATCACCAACCTGTGGTGTGTCGCCATTTCCATGCGACTCCTCAGTGAAAGCCTCTCGATTAATTGGATCCCTATTTTTAATTTCTTTCCATATTTTAGAGAAGTGAGGTTCAAACTCACATGTCCCCTTTAAGGACTCTACAAAATCATTCTGAAATTGAGTAAACTCAATTCATTAATAATTGACATTCGGCTAAGAGAGTCTACTACCACATTGAACTTCCCTTTCCTATATGTCAATTGTATATCAAACTCTTGCATTAACTCAGCCCATCTAGCTTTTCTACCTTGAAGCTCTGGCTGATTACAAATCCACTTAATGCTCTCCTGATCAAAGATGATCTCAAATTTTGCATCATATAAGTAGTGCCTCCACTTTTTAAAAGCATAGACTATAGCATATAGTTCCTTCTCATATGCCGAGTAATTCGGTTGGGCATGATCTAACTTTTTGCTTTTAAAAGCCACTGGTTGACATTTTTGTATAAGTACCACCCCAATAGCAAAATCGCTGGCATTTGTCTCAACCACAAATGGTTCATTGGGATCCACTACTTTTAGGATAGGAGCTACCACTATAGCTACCTTTAATTTTTCAAAACTTCTCTTTTGAGGTTCATCCCATATGAAGGTACTTCGCTTCAGATTGGAAGAGTCTACACCATCATTTTCATCTGTCTCCACCCATATGCACCATTTATGTGAGCCACACGGGAGACTGTTGTGCATGCTAACTCACTTGCCAGAGTCTGACTAAGCTTAGTCACCTTCGGCCTTTGTCTTCTCATGAAAGCATGCACTTATGTCAGGACAAATTCTGTCTCTAAGTTACAACTTCTAGACACAACTTTGTGTTACAACTTTGTGTAACAACTTTGTGTGTTTGCTCTTTCCTACTGCTTTCGTAGGAAGAGTTGGGTATTCTATGTTTGCAGGGTTCCGAGGCTTTTTGTCACCTACAGATATATTGGGATTGTCAGTTGTAGTATATGTGTAGCTTAGGACCTCGAGTCCTGTTCCGGTGAGAGACGTAGGCTTAAGTGTGGTAAGTAAACAAAGTGCAAGCATGTGTAAAAGGAACGTAAATCATCTTTGTTGAAGTAATGAAGGCTCTCGCCTTCATTGGGGGTTGTAGGGTTTAGGAGGAGTTTTAAGGGTTAGAAGGAGGTTCCAGGGTTCAAAAGGAGGTTCCAGGGTTTAGAAAGAGTTCCAAGGTTTAGAAGGAGGTTCCAGGGTTCAGAAGGAGGTTCCAGGGTTCAGAAAGAGTTCCAGGGTTTAGAAGGAGGTTCCAAGGTTTAGAAGGAGTCCAGGGTTAGAAGGAGGATCCAAGGTTCAGAGTAGAGTACATGGTGGAGAACTCGTCTCCCTCGTAGATCATGGAGTTTAAGGGTTTAGGAAAGCATAGGAGTGGGAGAGGAAGAAGGTGTAAGAGCATGGGTGAAAGAAGAGAGAGGAGGAAGGAGGAGGAGGGAAGAGGAGGAGGGAGGGGGAGGAGAGAGGAGGAGGAGGAGGAGGGAGGAGGAGGAGGAGGAGGGAGGAGGAGGAGGAGGAGAAGGAGGAAGGAGGAGGAGGGAGGAGGAGAGGGAGAGGGTGGGTTGCAGGGTTGGAGGAGAGGGGAGAAGGGTTGCAAGGTTAGGACATGCTTTTGGACGTGCAGTGCAAGGAAGCATGGACACTTGAGACAAATGCTTGGAATACCAAAGTAGACTCAACACAATGCCCCAAAGAGTGTGGGCTTCATTCCATTATGGGGTATTTATACAAGTTGGAGAGCTTCTCTCTCTGCATGTAACACAAAGTCGTATCACAAAGTTGTTACACAAAGTGTTAGAACATGAAGTCAAGTTGAGTGTTCCAGTGTTTGTGTGAGAGTGCCACGTGTCACATTGGGAGTTATCCCATATACACTAGGTACTTTAGTTTGTGTGTGCACTCTATAAGAGTGTTGTACTTCCTTGTGTCAAATCAGAGGAGTCAACATCTACATCAAGCTTTCCATCATGTGAGTACTTTGGTTATCTTTGCTTTGCTCTAGCATTTTCATTATGTCTTTCCATTCCATTCTTGCACCTTCATGTGGTATCAGAGCCAGCTCCCCTTCCTCCTTGCCTTCCAAGGAATTGAGTTGAGAGAGGCCAGAAAGAGAAGCTTCTCTCTCTCTCTCTCCTTGGAAGGCTTCCCTTCCCATACCCCTTCATGTGGAGCTGGAGCTTCCCTGTGGTCTTCATCAACATGTAGCTGCCCACGATTTCCCTCTTCATTTGCCATCTTCTCCTCCAAATCTGGCCGCTCCCCTCGTGTTTGCTGCCCGCCACCTCTTCTCACTTACCTCGCCATTCTCTTGCTGCTGCCCGCCTCTACATCATGTCGCTCCTATTTGTCCCTGATGCTGCTCCAAATCTAGCCGCACCTCTTCCAACCATCTTCTTCCTGCCATATCTCTAATTCTCCTTGCCAAGGCTGCCTCGATTTCTGTCCACCATTATCAGTTTCTGCCCGCTCTTGTTGCTGCCCCACATTAGGCTACCACGTCTTATTTTCAGCATCGCCACATTGCTGAATCTTCCCAGCCCCTGTTTCCTGCACGTGCTACATTTGGTCGCTCCTATTTTCTGCAAGTGCTGCACATTTTATGGCTGCCCCAACTCTGAAGTTGCCCGTCATCTTCTTCAACGAATTCATTACCAAAATCAGCACACTTCTTTGGTGAATATCTATCCACGATTTGGCCAACATATGTGATTCCTCACGATGATGAACACCCACGCTGCCATTGAAAAATTCAATGGCCAAGGATTTCACACTTGGCAAATGAAGATCAAGTTCCACTTGATGAAGTACAATCTATGGAATCTGGTCAAGGGAACTTCTTCATCAAAAGAGAGGGAAAAGGAACCTCAACGTCTCGAGCAAGCATTCGCAATCATTGCATTGGGTCTTGGAGACAATTATCTACATCACATTGCCAATCTTGAAGATCCTGCTGAAGCTTGGGCTGTGCTTGACCACTTATTTGGTGCAAGTAGCAAGCATTCTAAGCTGTCACTCAAGATTGAGTTCTTTGAGTTAGAGCTGACATCTGGAGCACCTCTTGATGCTCACATCAACAAAATGAGAAGTCTCATGAACCAGTTGGCTTCGGTTGATTCACCGGTGACAGAAGATGATTCTATGGCAGTGCTTCTCAAAAGCATGCCTGAAGAATATGACAACTTGGTCACAACACTGAAATATGGTCCCGATCCTTCATTTGAAGGGATCATAAGTGCATTGCAAGAAGATGAAAGGAAGTGGGAGAAGCAAAAGGATCACCAAGTGGAGGGAGAACAAGCTTTGGCAACCAAGTTCAAAAGGTTTTAAAGCTTGTAGACATTGTGGCAAAAACAATCATGATGAGAAAGATTGTTTTCGCATCAAGCCATGTGGGATTTGTGGCAAGAATGGCCACTCTGAAAGTAACTGTTTCTCAAAGAAAAATTCAGCAAATATGGTGGAGGACACAAGTGATGAAAAAGCATATATGGTAGATGATAAAGATTTTTGTTTCTAGGGTTCCTTGCCTGGATCATGTTTCCAAAAAGGATTTTGTAAACCTGTTGCAACCGCTATGAGTATGCAAAGGTATCTTGTCTTAATCTGTTTGACCTCTTAGAGGTATCTATTATGTTTTGTGTGTTTATCCTGGTATATCCCATATTATGTACCTACCCAAGGATGTCCAACTTGCATGAGAGACTAGAGGTGTGGATTTATCCTTGACCAGAGACCCTAGCATGAGAGACCATGAGCCTGTGATTTATCCTTGCAGTATGAGGCATTTCCTTGAGGGGGGATTTGTTGGGAATATCAAGGAACTGCATTTTTTTATGGACTCATGCTATCACTCACCTTTCCTTCATGGGGGGGTGTTAGAACATGAAGTCAAGTTGAGTGTTCCAGTGTTTGTGTGAGAGTGCCATGTGTCATATTGGGAGTTATCCCATATACACTAGGTACTTTAGTTTGTGTGTGCACTCTATAAGAGTGTTGTACTTCCTTGTGTCAAATCAGAGGAGTCAACATCTACATCAAGCTTTCCATCATGTGAGTACTTTGGTTATCTTTGCTTTGCTCTAGCATTTTCATTATGTCTTTCCATTCCATTCTTGCACCTTCACAAAGTTGTATCACAAAGTTGTAACACATTCTCTCTCTACATGTAGAAGTTGTAACACAAAATTGTAACACAAAGTTGTAACACAAAGTTGTGTCACAAAGTCGTAACACATTCTCTCTCTTCATGTAGAAGTTGTAACACAAACTTGTAACACAAAGTTGTTACACAAAGTCGTAACACAAAGTTGTGTCTAGAAGTTGTAACACAAAGTTGTAACACAAAGTTGTATCACAAAGTTGTAACACCTTCTCTTTCTTCATAAGTTCATGTTGGCACAGAGTCAACATACTCCCGGATCCATTTTATTACCTGTCCTCGGGTTATGGCTTATTGCGATCATGTACCTGGGTTGCCATGTTTTTAGTGCAGTGGCTGTGGAACTTGTGTCATGCCAGTCGATCCTGCTGTAGAGCCTTAGCACCATACAATTTTTGCACAGTTTCCAGGTAGCCTGTATCTACCATTTGCTCGAACAGAGATATGTGGCATGCCTCCAAGAAGATCACTCTTTGATAGAGTCGGCTTGTAATATCTGAGCATCAATCCGTTCATTGGGATTAAAGCTAAGTGGAGGCAAATGGGAATCAAGGTAACATGGGACCTCCAGAATGAATTCTAATGTTTTACAGAATATGGCACTTTGGCAAAGGAAGCGATCAATGTTGCCGCGCATTGTTTGTTCATGCTGCTCAAGTGCTCGGATCATGGTGCCTTGGATATTCCATTCTACACCAAAAGAGGGTTCGATCATTGGCCAATTAATGACTCGATCTTCAGCCAAAGTGTGTATGTTGGCTTCCCATTTTTTACGCCGTGGAACTGCATAGAACTTGGGATGGGTTCTGAGACATGGAGGTGCCCGTAAGTACTCCTTTAAGAAGATTACATCAAAGAGCTTGGGACGGCACCAATCAGGTTGTGGATCCAATTTGCTAATCCAACCTTCACTTATTTGATGCTGACGAAGGCTGGTAGGAAAGTTATCCAGGATCCATCCACCGCGAGTTTTCATATCAGGATATTTGCTCCAAAATTCCTTGATGGGGTTACTGGGAAGTGGTATCTCATCAAAATCATACCCATCATTGGAACTTGGCATGGGTGTACGAATTGGATTATCCGGATCCTGATATTCAAAATCAAATACTGCATCATTTTCTGCTGATGGAAGCACTAGAAGTGTCGGAGGTGATGACGGGGCCAGGAGAGAATCAGGGGACATTGGGGAGAAATATGGCTGAGTGATAGTGGCGGAAGGGGGAGCAGAGGGGAGGGGGGGAAGAAATGGGCAAATGGTTTGAGCAGCTTGGTAATCCTCAAGGGTAGGATTAGCAAGGGAGGGGAAAAAGCTAGGTGTGAGGGGCTCGTAAGTTTGTGACTATTGGGTAAGTTGAAAATGGTGAGAGGCATGAGCAAAGAGACGATGGAGGGAATAGATGTTAGGACGAATCTCGGGGAAGGTTAAGAGGGTGGTAGCAGCAAGGGGAAGTGAGGTTATGATGTTGGCAGAAAGAGTGGTTAGATATGGGAAGTTGGATGTGAGATAGGCCTTGTCATCTTCCGACACTTCTTTTTGCTGGTGCGATGGGATGATCAGCTGCATGGGTTGGATGTCGGTTATGTCGTGCCGTGCAAATAATAGGGATGGCCTTTGTAGCAATGGCAACAAACCTGCAATAACCCTGAGGGGAGGACTACCCATGAGGCAGACATATGCAATGAAAGCATCCATCCTGAGTGTTATAAACCCGGCATGTGTAGACAGGCAGAAGATATTCTTCTCATCTTCAGACAAGTCTTGGCAAATTATGCGTAGGGTTTTAGTCCCGATTGATCGTTTCCAGTTGATTGTTGGATGAGCAGATATGATCCTGATTTGGAGTTGCTTCCATTGGATAACCACGCATGCGTTGAGGTGATCTTCCACTTGTAGAGCAGCCACAAGCTCTTCGTACACCACGGTTGTGCATTGTAGTGGGGCGTCATTGGTGTTGTCTTCCAATGCCTCATTGTTGTGCACTAGCAATTGGAGTTCAAGCTTGGAGATGGCTATTTTTTGGGAGTGCATCTCATTCATTTTTTCTTTGTACTGATGGTAGATGGTTGTGTATGCCTCCTTAAGCTTTTTCATTTGCAAGGTGACCTTTGCCTATTGAGGAATGTCTTTAGTGGTATTGGACCATTGTTGGGCTTGTGAAGTGCTGGCCTCTTGAACAGTAGCAAGTTGGTCTTTTAAGAGTCAACATTCCCTTGTAAGCTCATCAATGCTGAAGGCACGTACTGCCAAAGATTGTTTCATGTCTTCAAGCTTGTCTTTGCAATCCTGGAGCTCTTCTTCTTTGTGAATGAGAGTGAGTCGAGCTTGTGCCACTACCTCCGTTTGTTGCGCATGTGCAGATGTCAAGGAGTTATAATAGGTCTGTAGGATTGCCGTTGCTTCTACTGCCTCAGTCAGCTGTGTTTGACTTTGGTGGAGGTTGGAGGTCACATCCCTTACTGCCTTCTCTTGAGCTTGGAGAGCCTGGTTCATGCGCACTTCTTCTACCTCCTTCTCATCTATCTGTGCCCGAAGTGCCTTGACCTCTATGGCGATTGCCTGGAATTGGTCTTCGATTTCTGATGCCGTCTGCCTTTCCAATTCTCTTGCATATGCTTCCTTGGCTAGTGAAGAGTTCTGACATTTGGATCATTTGGCTAGCTTGATGTTGGAGAATGACAGACGATGATGAGGTCTGGCGATATTGCTCATACAATTGTTGCCCATGTAGCCATCCCGATGATTCTATAGTACTTGGGGGAGGTTGTTCCAATGGCATTTTAGTCCCTTGTGTACAATAGTCATACTGTTGATCTGGCACTAGCTCTCCTTGGGGCTCATCGACTGGCATGGCATCAATGGGCGGTTCGAGTGCTAATGTGGTCTCGAGCTCTGGTGCTGATCTTTCCTCAGGTTCAGGTGCCAACCTTGTCTCGAGCTCGGGTTGGTGCTGTTGGTGGAGACTTAGTGGTTGCAGTTGTGCACCGAGCTGTAGCATTTCTTGGGGCAATTCCACAATCCTGCTTTCCAGAATAGGTACTTCTGTTAAGGCATCTGTACTTATCAATGTGATAGCTGGAGAAGTTGATGACAGCTCCCATACTGGTGAGAAGGGTATGTCCAACTCCTCAATTGGCTTTGGAGACTGGGGCAGAGTCATTTCTCTTTCTTGTAGTTCTTTTTTGATGACTATAGCCAATAAGTGCGGAATTTTACATTTCTGGCCTGAAGAACCATCGAGTTTTTTGGTAAAGAAAATGACGAAGTGCTGGACCCAGTCTTGTTTTAGCTTCCTACTCAGCAAAACAAATGTGCGGAGTGGAAGGGAGCGTTCCTTGCCGTACTTTATTCCCAGGATTGTGGATAGAAATTGTGCTGCTTCCTTGAGGCGATGGTCAAGGATTGTGCGAAGCAATATGCCATCTCTATGGATCAGGGTACCCTTGGTAAGGAGAGACTGTACTTCGATAAACTTTGCATCAGCAGACCGTTTAGGGTATTGGCCACCTTGTTTTGGCAGTGAGAAAGCCCTTTGAATGACCGTACTGTTGAGAATAATGTTCAGTGGGCTCTGCTATACAGTAATTGTACCGTACTTTCCATCCTTTGCATTGCTGGAGTAGTAAGAATGGAGAAAGTCCTTGATGTAGGTGGTCATGATAGGACTGTCCTCCAAGGATTTGAGGCTCTCATGCAAATTGCCTAGACCCCGTTGCTCTAAGTAAGATGTTGCTTCCTGGGAAAGAGCATAAGTCGATGTGGGTGGCCAGACAAGTTCCAATGATTGGGGGCCTTGTTAACGGTTGTGTAGGCCGGTTGTGACTGGGGTGGCATTTGTTCTGCTTGGTCATGCACTGAATCTTCTTCGGAGCTATCGCTTTGGACCACGAATGCTTGTGGTCTCCGTGGTTGAGAAGATGTAGATGGCTGTGAACTTTGGAGGGGGTCTCGTGGTTGAGGCGGTGGGCTCTTTCTGTGCATCCTCTTTAGTGGCGGCATCTTTTTTGAACCTGCATCCATGTACATGTAGTGTACCCTTGATCATTAAATTGATTGGCATGCCTGTATGACCTTTCTGTGTGTGTGTGGAGAGAGATCCTTTTTTTATACATCTTTTGAGAGTGTGGAATGAAAGTGTGTGGTACAATTATTCATGCAATCATCTATGTGTCTAAGCGAAAGCGTGTGAGTGCACGTGACCTAGTAGCTAAGTAGGGACTAACTATATGCTTTTTTTGCTGGGATTTTCATAGGCAGCTAGAACTCATTCATCACTTCTGAGCTCTAGGTAAAATCGATTGATGCTACCTATATGTGCGAAGACGTACATATGCAAGTGAGTGCTCGTGATACAATCTAATCCTAACTAACGAAGACTTGGTTTCCCAAATCTTCATTTTTGTCGGGGATGGCTCGCGTGTTGATGTAGTAGCGCTTCAGTCGGCTCCTGTTTATTGTTGTGTTGAATTGGACTCCATCTAGTGTTTCAAGTAGCACAACTCCGATGGGATTCATCTTTCGTACTCGGTAGGGTCCTTGACCTAGATACTTCAGTTTTCCCTTGTGTACTTTGGCATTGTATAACAGGACTAAGTCGCCTTCCTTGATGTCTTTAGCTTTCAGATTCCTGTCAAACCATGCCTTTCGTCGGCGTTTTTCTATTGTTATGGCATGATAAGCGACTTGTCTTGTCTCTGTATGATTTTCCAACTGATAGAGCCTTTCTTTCAAGGACTCATGATCACCCATGCGTTCCTGTACTACTGTGATGCGTAGACTTGGTATTACAAATTCGAGTGGGACCACGGCTTCAAGGCCGTACACCAATTGAAAAGGTGTGTTCCCTGTATTGACCTTGAATGTGGTTCTGTATGCCCATAAGGTTGCATTCAGTTTCTCTGCCCAATCAGAACGCTGTGGATCTACTACCTTGGTGAGGATATTGCATATGATTTTGTTTGTGGATTCTGCTAGTCCATTCCCTTGGGGGTAGTAGGGTGTGCTTTTTCTATGGATGACCATGAAGCCAGACAAGAGTTCTTGGATTACCTCATTGACAAAATGTGTGCCTCTATCCGACACAATTTCAATGGGGCATCCGAATCGGGTGATCACATGTTCATATAAGAATCTTGCTGTGCTTTTGGCATCTGCCTTTCTGACTGCTTTAGCTTCAGCCCATTTTGTAAAGTAATCAGTGGCCACAATGATGTAGCGTGCCTGTGTTCCTTTTGCTGCTGGATGTATGGGACCCACATAGTCAATCCCCCATTTTTCAAATGGTTGTTGTGCAACAACTGTTGTTAGGGGATTGAAGTCTTTGTGTTGTGGTTTAATAGTCCTTTGGCATACATCATAGCCTTTTACATATTCATAGGCATCTGCCCACAGTGTTGGCCACCAGTAGCCTGCGAGGAGAACTTTTCTTGCTGTGGCTTCCCCTTGGAAGTGTCCTCCTGCAATGCCTTCATGGACTTCACTCAGGATTGGCAGGATCTCATGAGGCATTACACATCTTCTTAATATCTAGTCCTTGCCCATCTTGTACAGTTGTCCTACAATGAGTTGATAGGGTGCAGCCTTTGGAATCAATTTTCTGGCATCTACTGCTTTCATGTCAGGGGGTGGTCTTCCTGCCATCAAGTACCCAATGATATCTCCATACGATTCTGGAATAGCATCTATTTGAAATAGTGTGGCATCTGGTAAGTCGTCTTCTACTCCAGTGGCTTCTTCTCCTGTCTTGACTCGAGACATGTGATCGGCAATGTAGTGTTGGGCACCTTTGATGACCACGATTTTGAAGTTGAATTCTTGCAGCAAGAGGAGCCATCTGGTTATTCTTCCTGTGGTACACGGCCGGTTTACAAGATAAAGCAATGCTTGATGGTCGGTGTAGAAGACAAAATCATTTGCGAGTAGATAGTGCCGAAATTTCTTTACACTATACACCATTGCTAGGGCTTCTCTTTCTATGGTTGTATAGTTGATCTCTGCATCATTGAGTTGTCGACTGGCGAAGTAGACGGGGTAGTCTTTCTTATGTTCACCAGGTTGACAAAGCACACTCCCAATTGCATACTTGGATCCATCAGTATGAACATGAAAATCAATATCCCAATTGGGAGATATAAGGATGGGGGCTGTGATTAGGCGCCATTTTAAAAGCTCCAAGGCTTGGTCGCACTCTTCGGTCCATAAGAACTCCACTAATAATTTGTAAAGTGGTCTAGCTATCATGGCATACCGCAATATAAATCTTCTATAATAGCTGGCATGTCCCATAAAGACCTGTACACCTTTGGAAGTTGTAGGAAAAGGTAATTCCATGATGATTTTGATTTTGTCCATGTCAGTTGCAATCCCATGTTGAGAGACGATGTGTCCCAAAACAACTCCGTGGGTGACCATGAACTGGCATTTTGTTGGATTTAGGGAGATGCCATACTCCCTGCATTTGATTAGTACTTCTTCAAGACATTTGAAGTGGTCCTGTTTGGTTGAATGGATGCACAAATCATCCAAGAACACCTGTAAAAACGTATTCAAAAATGACTTGAAAGCTGTAAACATGACTCGCTGGAATGTGGCTAGGGCATTACAAAGGCCGAATGGCATGACTCTATATGCAAAAATACCCCATTCTATAGCAAATGCTGTTTTTGATTGGTCTTGAGGAGCAATTTGCACTTGGTTATAGCCACTGAAGCCATCCAAGAAGCTATATATTTCGGATCCTGCCACCTTTTCCAACACTCTTTCTGTTAAGGGTAGGGGGTAGTGATCCCTAATTGTGGCGGCATTCACATTTTTCAAGTTTACGCATATTCTGAGCTTCTTGTTGCATTTAGGCACAATGACAATGGGTGAAACCCAATCAGTGTGCTCTATCTCGTAGATGAATCCGGCATCTAGGACTTTTTCCAGCTCGTCATAAACCATGGTGCCATATTTAGGATTTGTGCGATAAGTTCCACATACCTTAGGGCGAGAACCTTCCCTTATAGGTATCGTGTGTACTGCCACTTCTGGTGAAATTCCTTTCATCTCTTTGTATGACCATGCTAGGCAGTCACGGTATTCCATTAGGAGTTCTTTGAGTTTGATTTCATCTTCTTGACGGAGCTGTTTCCCAATGAAAACCAATTTTTCTTCCTCCCCTTCAAGGGCGAGGTTTATTGTGCATGTTTTTGCCGGTCCCTCATAGATTGGAGTTTCTCCAATGCTATCGGTTTCTTGAACTTCAGATTCTCTGAGTGGTCTTGGCATTGCTATTGGCGCACTGCCACTTGTATA
>NC_141608.1:36185837-36249332 GCF_047967505.1 Dipteris shenzhenensis | reverse complement strand
TGTAACAACTTTGTGTTACAAGTTTGTCTACATGAAGAGAGAGAATGTGTTACGACTTTGTGACACAACTTTGTGTAACAACTTTGTGTTACAACTTTGTGTTACAACTTCTACATGTAGAGAGAGAATGTGTTACAACTTTGTGATACAACTTTGTTACAACTTTGTGTTACAACTTCTACATGTAGAGAGAGAATGTGTTACAACTTTGTGATACAACTTTGTGTTACAAACTTTGTGATACGACTTTGTGTTACATGCAGAGAGAGAAGCTCTCCAACTTGTATAAATACCCCATAATGGAATGAAGCCCACACTCTTTGGGGCATTGTGTTGAGTCTACTTTGGTATTCCAAGCATTTGTCTCAAGTGTCCATGCTTCCTTGCACTGCACGTCCAAAAGCATGTCCTAACCTTGCAACCCTTCTCCCCTCTTCTCCAACCCTGCAACCCACCCTCTGCCTCTCCTCCTCCCTCCTTCTCCTTCCTCCTTCTCCTTCCTCCTTCTCCTCCTCCTCCCTCCTCCTCCTCCTCCTCCTCCTCCCTCCTCCTCCTCCTCCTCTCTCCTCCCCCTCCCTCCTCCTCTTCCCTCCTCCTCCTTCCTCCTCTCTCTTCTTTCACCCATGCTCTTACACCTTCTTCCTCTCCACTCCTATGCTTTCCTAAACCCTTAAACTCCATGATCTACGAGGGAGACGAGTTCTCCACCATGTACTCTACTTTGAACCTTGGATCCTCCTTCTAACCCTGGACTCCTTCTAAACCTTGGAACCTCCTTCTAAACCCTGGAACTCTTTCTAACCCTGAACTCTTTCTAAACCCTGGAACCTCCTTCTGAACCCTTGAACTCTTTCTAAACCCTGGAACCTCCTTCTGAACCCTTAAACTCCTCCTAAACCCTACAACCCCCAATGAAGGCGAAAGC
Source organism: Dipteris shenzhenensis (assembly GCF_047967505.1). Taxonomy (NCBI): domain Eukaryota; kingdom Viridiplantae; phylum Streptophyta; class Polypodiopsida; order Gleicheniales; family Dipteridaceae; genus Dipteris; species Dipteris shenzhenensis. Next base: position 36,248,407 of record NC_141608.1, on the reverse strand, counting down.
CTTCATTACCCCAACAACAATGGTTTACGTGCCTTTTACACATGCTTGCACTTTGTTTGCTTACCACACTTAAGCCTACATCTCTCACCGGAACATGACTTGAGGTCCTAAGCTACACATATACTACAACTGACAATCCCAATATATCTGTAGGTGACAAAAAGCCTCGGAACCCTGAAACATAGAATACCCAGCTCTTCCTACGAAAGCAGTAGGAAAGAGCCAACATTTGGCGCCGCTGCCGGGGAGACTAGCGTCTCAAGTAGTGAGTAAACATATGTAGGTATGTGTAAAACAAGACACTACTTTGAACTTTCACGAAGATAACACTCAAGGGCAAGGAGAGTAAATTTTTTTTACAATTCTAGACAAACATATCAACCCCAAACATCCACTTTGGGTTACTACCTTAAGAAATTTTCTTAATTTCTTAAATAAAAGCCACATGATCTACAATCAGGCTAGGTAGTGGACACGGATGCGTAGAGCTTTCAATTTCGATCATTTTACCTTTTTACAAAAAAGCAAACCGAGCTCTCCATAAAGAGTTATGGCTCGGGAAGAGTTTAGGGTTAAACCCTAAACCTAAAATCCAATACTATAAAAACCTACACCCCCTCATTCTTCATCTTTCACTTTTTGCCTCCATTCTCTTCTCATTCCGAGCCCCACGCAAGACACTCCCTCCCTCTCCATTCGATCACCCCCTTACTCCTATCCTCGCAATGGTAAGTGACATCGAGCCCTCTCGCAGCGATTGACCTAGCCTTCACCCACCGTCCATTGTTCCGTAACAAATCCCGTTACATCTAGAAAGACTTGGAGAGCGTTCAGGTGACACTTCTCCTTGCTTTTCAATTTCAGTCTTTCAGGTTTTTTTTTTTTTTTTCTTTCCCTCTTTTTTTCCCCGTAGAAAAAGAAAAAGGATGTCCCCCCTCTCCCTCCCCTCCCCCTTCTCCACTCCCCCTCCATCCCCCCCTCTCCCCTCCCCTCCACCACCACCCCCACCCCTCCCCCTCCCCCTTCACCACCACCTCCCCCCTCCCCCTCCCCCTCCCCCCTCCCCCTCATCTCCACCTCCACCTCCCCCTCCACCTCCCCCTCTCCCCCTCCCCCTCCACCACCACCTTCATCTCCCCCTCCCCCTCCCCCTCCATCTCCACCTCCCCCTCTCCCCCCTCCCCCTCTCCCACTACCTTCATCTCCCCCTCCCCCTCCACCACCACCTCACCCCTCCCCCTCCCCCTTCCCCACCACCTCCCCCTCCCCCTCCCCCTTCATCTCCACCTCCCCCTCTCCCCCTCCCCCTCCATCTCCACCTCCCCCTCCTCCCCCTCCCCCTCCCCCTCCATCTCCACCTCCCCTCTCCCTCCATCTCCACCTCCCCCTCTCCCCCCTCCCCCTCCACCACCACCTTCATCTCCCCCTTTCCCCCCTCTCTCTCTCTCTCTCCCCTCTTTTTTCTCCCCTTTCTCTCTCCTTTCTCTCTCCTCTCTTCCCCTTTTCCCCTCTCTCTCTCTCTCTCTCTCTCTCCATCTCACCCTCTCCTCTCTCTCCCCCTTACCCCCTCCCCCTTACCCTTGCTCTCTGTAACCCCCCCTCACTGTGAACCACCCCACCCGAACCCCCCCTCCCGCGGCGGCGCTCCGCAGCGCCGCCGCCCACTCATCCCCCCGCGGCGACGCACACAGTGCCACCGCCGCCGCCTCGTGCGCCCCCCGGCCGTGCCACCCACGCCCCGCCCTGCCCTGCGTCGCCGCCCCACGCGCCCCCCACCCGTGCCACCCCCGCCCCGCCCCGCCCCGCCCCACGCCCCCGCCCCAAGCACCCCCCAGTCCCCCCGCCACCCCCCGCCCCGTGCCGCCCCCGTGCACCCCCTAGCCCCCACCGCTCGCCCGCGGCGCGGCGCCGCTGCCCTCGCGCGCCCCCTAACCCCCCTGCCCCCGCGCCACCCCCTGCCCCTTCCCCCCCTGCGCCACCCCCCGCCCTTCCCCCCTGCGCCACCCCGCACCAGTTCCCCGCCCCTCACCCCCGTCCCCCGCCCCTCACCCTCCGCACCCCCTCATGCCCCGCCTCCCCTCCCCTTACACCCCGCGCCAACCCCCCCCTTGCGAAGCCCACCCCCCCCTTACCCCCCTGCGCAAACCCCCCCCTTGCGAAACAACCCCCCCCCCCCCCCCGGGCGCCGCCACCGGGGAGCCCCCCACACCCCAAAAAAAAAAAAAAAAAGAGCTAACCTAAAACTAACCTTAGGTTAGTTACTAACTACGGTTAGGTTAGTCGGTTAACCCTAGGCTAGTTAGTCTTAACTACAGTTAGGTTAGGTTAGTTAGGTTAGGACAACTAGGTTAGTTAGTTAACCTCAGTAAGATTAGTTCACGTAGGTTAGGTTTGTAGTAACTGCAGTTAGGTTAGTTTAGTTAACCCTCAGTTAGTTAGACTAGGTTCGGTTAGGATTACTCTCAGTTAGGTTAGACTAACTCTTCAGTTAGTAACTAACTACAGTTAGCTAAACCTCCCAGTTACAGTAGCTGGGAGGATCTAGGTTAGTTAGTTTAACTAGAGTCACTTGGTTTCAACCCCTCGGTTGGACTTAAAGTCCATTCACACCACCATTAGGACCCCCCAAAACGCCCAATTTACCCCTCCTTTATCCCCTCGAAACTCATCCGTTTGGGACCCAAATTGAACCCCGTTTGAACCCAGATTTCACACACGGAAACTCCATGTTACGGGGTATTTTTCCAGCCCATTGCACACCATTTCGGCATCCCTAGCACACGTTCGTTCACGCCCCCGTGTGGGCCTCATTTTGCATTAATTCACTCGTATTTTCACGTCGTGACCTCCGATTAACGATCCGTCTGCACCGGCACATTTCCCCACACACGTAGGACAATCTTAGGCACATTACTAACATGACGATCCCTACACAAACTAACATCACTCTAACTCTCCTAACAGCACCACCTCCACACCAGCACTTGGGGTAGCGACACCCTTGGCAAATCATGCACAATCTGCATGCAGTTACATTTCGGCCAACGAGTTCGACTCCAACGCTCACCCCATCCGCAACTAACTCCACTGCAACAACCGCCCCCGCCAATCCTCTACCCCGACTCCCCCCCTGAGATTCAACAACTTCCTTTAACTCCTCCACGCCCCAACATGGCTGGACGCCGTCATGAGCATGATGGGGATATCGAGCTCGATGCTGAGGCTAACAACTTCTTCAATCGACGAAATCACAACAATCACGGCCGATGCCCCTTGGGAAAACTAGAACTTCCCAAATATAATGGTAGGGGAGACCCCGCTCGCTTCCTCCAGCATTTTGATGCCGCATGTCGAGCAGGTGGTGATCAATCCCATGAAACTAAGGTGGCTTGGTTTCCAATGGCCTTAACTGATGAGGCGTCAGAATGGTACCTCGACCTTCTCGTGGAAGAACGTGCCACATGGGACCTACTTCAAACCGAATTCAAACGTCGCTTTCAAACGGAAAGGCTACAAGATGATCCCACTCTCCAACTCAGCAAGATCGAACAAGGCCGGAGGGAAGATGTACGCACATACCTAGGAAAGATGAAGAGATTGATCACCAAATGTGACCCACACCCAGATGCAAAGTACCTCACGGCATGGTTCATAGCAGGTCTACGAAAGAAAATCCGCAAGGATATGAAAAAGATAAGTAGCTATGAAACATTCAGTGCTGCTCATGCACAGCAGCCATTGACATCGAAGATGGCATGACAGATTCAGACACTAGCAGTGATGATGCCAGATCAAATACACGAGATAAGCACTCGAAAAAAGGTAAATCAAAGGACACTGCTGAAACATCCAATGAAGATCGCCTAGAGGCCATAACCTTGAAGCTGAAAGAAGATATGATGCAGGCCATGTATCAAAAACTCCACTTGTCTCAGCCGCCAACTCAAACATATCCACGGCGAGAAAATGTGTGGTGCCCACACTGCTTGGCAAATCATACAACAAATGAATGCCCAGTCCTAAAAGCATGGATCACTGCACAAGCAAATCCACCGCCACAGTTGTGGTGCCATATCTGCGTCGTCGGTGGCCATGATGAGACCAGTTGCATCTTCAACATGCGCAACAATCCGCCTCGACCACCACAATACCAAGCGGCACCCATGCCAGTATACAGGCAACCGGCACTTACACAAGCGCCCCCAGCTCCGAGACTAAATCCTGTTCCCGTTCGGACACAAGTCCCACAACTACTCAGGAATCCGAATCCACGACCGTATCCAAGAGCACCGAATCCAGCTCCTCAGGCAGTTCCCATACATCAATTACAAGCCGAGGAAGTAGACTCGCTATTTGAGTATGAAGTAGAGTACCCAGTGTACTATGTAGAAGGTGCAGAGGGTCTAATACCAGTCTATGCAAATCAAGTGCGACCCACCACATATCGAGCACCAATCAAGTGTTACGGTTGTGGAGAAAATCATAGGATCGCAGAGTGCCCTCATCGTGGTAGCCCAGCCACTTTCCAACCACTCTGCAGAGATTGTGGCATAGGACATGCCTGTATGGATTGTCCCATGAAAAATAAGGTCCCAGAACAAATAGAGGTTAAGCCTGACATCCCCATCGGCATCATTGGGGTGGACCATCAAAGTCTGGGTCCGGCAAGTCTAAGGTCACAACCTATCAATGTAATTACACGCCAACAGAAAGTGGCCACGAAGGACCCTATCATTCCAATCCAACCGAAGCGACTACTGGGAAAGAAAGCACAAGTGCCTCCACCTCCACCAAGCAATGAGTAGCCGAGCTCATCCACATCAACTCCCGAGCCTCGAATAAAAGAAGCTCCATTCCCGAATGCAGAGGTGGAGAAGGCTCGTTTTCAGGTACTTCAGCAATGGATCCAAAATGAACAAGCTTAATTTGAGGCTCAGAAACAGACTCAAGACCCACTCCATGACTTGGCCCCACAAAGTATTGATACTGTACTCGAGCCTTTGTTCCAATGACAGACTCCACAACAGAATGTACCGCCATGTCAACTTGAAGGAGCTGCACTCTCTAGCATCCTGAGTTGCCCTGTGTCAATTCCCATCGGAATCCTCTTACGGAATTGTCCCAATCTCTGGGAGAGTTTCAAAGGATGGATTGAACTCGCAAATCCCCCTCCACCTATGAATGACATTGAAGATATCCCTGTGCGGATGGGTGAGAGAGATGACATACGCAACATCACTGTGCCTTTGATCCACAAGGCATATAATGAAGTCCAAGCCATAGTGGATGGTGGAGCAGGTGTCAATGTCCTATCAAAGGAGCTTTACGAAGAATGGGGTCTCCCACCAATGCAAAAGGCTAATTTCAACATACGCCTTGCCGATGATTCACGGGCTAAACCCTTGGGAATAGTGAATGGCGTGCCCACAAAGATCGCAGGAGTCCGCTTTTCCCTTCAGTTCACAATCTTGGATCTCCCCAAAAAATCCTATCAAATCTTATTGGGACATCCTTGGTTACGGGAAGCATCAGTCCTCCATGACTGGGGAACGGATAGATTGACAATTCAGAATCGAGACACTGCAGTCACATTAGGGAAAAAGGGAACTCATTTTGGGGCCCTGTAAGAAATTCACTATTTTTTTATTTATTTCTCTCCTAAAAGACCTCAAAAATTGTAAAATATGGAAATGTGGCTCAGAATTGTCAGAAAGGACTACAAAACTGTCAATTCAAAAAGGAATAACATAATCTTTTGTCTGACTAACACGATTTTGTATTAAATATCCTCTTAGGTTTTTTTTTGTTTACCAAAGATTCCGCATCTCTTTGGCCGACGTGTGCAGGCCTTTCATAAAGAGTCCATCACTGAACTTAGTGATTGCAAGTTTTCAAAATATTCACATGGATACCGCCACACTTCCACGATTCATGTTACAAAATGACTATGAGATTGAAAAACAAACTTCGCAACCTGAGAAGCACAAAAAATGGCCGATACTAGTGAGTCACTATCTGAGAAGAAGCGATTACACCATCTTCACATCAACTTAGAAGAACAATATGCTCCAGCACAAAAAAGACGAAAGGATACGGTGCTGAATGCTCAACAGCGGGAAAATATGAGAAGAGAAGGGCTTCAACATATTGACTTATGGTGCGATAGAAGCATATATCCAAAATGTCAAGTAAAAAACTCTACACCTCCATTTGTCAATCCCACCACATTACTGAGGTTTGCCGGCAATGGACAAAATGGACTTCTTGGTTATATTTCAACGCAGTCTGCATTTGCAGAAACGTATAAAATGATGTACCTACAAGAAAAGGGGGCCAAGATGGAGGAGATAGCCATTCGTGCAAAATTGGAGCAGTAGTTGCAGAATGAAAGGATTGCTTTCTTGCGGTGTAGCAAAAGGTTTGATTGAGGGAAAAAAATACAAAACAGTCAAACACAATGTTGTAGAGGACTTTGTATCCAATAATCAAGTTGATGGCACTATAATCCAAGAGGCTCTTGATGTTAGTGGAGTTAGCAGGAAGGGATATAGTTCAATTTTCCATGTGATATCCTCAACTTTGAAAGATCAAAGGATTAAACGAGTTTTACTGCCAAATCCAGCAACCATGTGGAGGATAAGAGGTCATTTGAATGAAAGTATAGATGAATTTATTGGGCAATATATCCATATTGAAGAAATATTTCATGGTGTTAAAGGAACCACTGTGTATGATCCTTGGAACAATATATTTTTAGATCTGCAACAACTTGAAAAAAGAATGGTCGAGTTTTATGGAATAACATTTGAGGAGTGCAAAGGCATTTTGAAATTTGTTATCAAACTGGATGAGTGTGAGGTTGTAAAGGAAAAGAAAATGGAAAGAGTTACTATTACATTGATGAATGGAGCAATTGATACATCATTGACTGAAGTGAGTTCGAAGTATTTTAGTGTGCAGTCAGAGAAACACATATGGTGGTTAGGCTCCAGGTATGATCATGGGTTGTTTTATACTTGATTTTGGTCATTGTTTTCAAATCTGATATAGTAATACTTTTGTTTTCTATAATCTCGCAGGTGAAGACCGAAGACCATGAAACACTAGATTGGGTGTTTCACCACACGGAAATACCAAGAATAATCAAAAGACAAGTGCAAGGCGAGAATCTCCATGTTGCAGGAAAAGGTGATTTTCAAGTAGAGTGGCACATGGCCGGGGATCTTAAAACACTTAAGTGCATGTATAACATTAGTAAAGGAGGCAACTCAAAGTCTCCTTGTCTTTACTGCAAAGAATCAGCTCAAGTAATGGATTCAAAATGGTGGAAGAGAGCACCTAATAGAGATAAAGTTGACCCTGACTTCAAGGCCATTCTGGACATTCCACTATGTAATGTTCACATCTGCACATTGCATGGTCTATGTCGAATTATTGAGAAATTGGTATTTTTATATATTGGATTTGCTTGGAAACTCCGTCCCGAAAAAAATAGAAAGGATGCTCTTCAAGCATTGGAAAAAGTGTTATCCGATATAGGTCTGCATGGAGGAGATGTTCAAATCACAAAGGATTTTAAAAAGTCTACCAATGGCAAGGAGGTACCAATCAAGCCCTCTATTGGTGGTGTTAAGGCAAGAAGATTCTTGTCTCGACCCAAACACAGTAAGCAAGTAAGGCAAGGTAGAGCAGTTTCAAAGATTAATTATGGATTGTGGAAGCAAGTCCATAATGCTGTGAAAGATCATGAGGCAGATGGGGAAGCACGAAATAGGAAGGCAGAGGTGTGGAGGTCTCTTGATCAACTCTTCATGTTCTGTGACAAAGTAACATGGACAAAGAGTGATTACAAGAACTTTGAGGAGGCAATTAAACATTTTGGAAAGTCAATGAAAGACGCGTGGACAGCTTGCAATATAACTCACTACATGGTAAGGTTATGTATTTTTCTTTTACTTAAGTGTGATCCTCTTTTTTTTTATTACTTACTATGCATTCTTATGTCTTACAGCATATCATATACAACCACCTTCCCTATTTTGTCAAAAAGTATGGATGCCCAGCTATTTGGTCTACCCAAGGCATGGAGAAGTCTCACTACATGGCACGTAATGCATTTTTTAGACACACACAACACTATGGAGGGAGAGAAGGCGAATAGTCTGAAGGAAGTCTTCCAATGGTTTTACCGAGGCATACTACAGAGGCTGCATGCTAAAAGAAAAGTTGCTAGCTCCAAAATCAAGCTTGCTTTTCTTCTAGCCCAAAAGCAAAGACGAAGACAAGCTCTAGACAATTCAATTGCAGCAGAGAGACATAGAAAATGGAGGGAATCGAAGATATTTAGAAACCATAAATGGACAAGTAAACATGAATAGGACTCATTTGTAACTTATTGGTGTTATGTCCACATGTTTTCAAACTCATTCAATAGAAATTTTTTTAGTGGAACAAGTGACTCTTGGTGTTATGCATGAAAAGTATTTCAATGTGAAACATATGATCTGAACTTAATACAATTTGTTTACAATTTCAATATATTGTTCATTTAATATTTAACGACACCACTCTATGTAAATGTACAAATCATTTCATCATCAACTTATTAATCATTTATACAAGATCATACTAGATATCAAAGACTTTATACAAATCAGTTCAAATTTAATATAATGTTTGTGCTATATTCGATGACTAAATCCTATTTCTCCCAGGGCCTGCCGATCGGAACTCTCTTTTTGATCTTGATTGGAGTCTTTTTCTTCTTTATTGGCTTGATGTCGACTATCTCTTTATCCTTTTCTTCAGCTCTCTCCACCTGTTCCTCTTCTTGGACTGTGTGGCCTGATGCAATCATGGGTGGCTCTCAAAACCTTACGAGCTGGTGTTTTCCATAGCCCTCCAGATATTTGGGCTCCTTAACACCACATGCTAATGCATAAGAAGTGTAAGACAAAAAGTAAGCGGCCCTAGAGGCCTGCTTATTCACATAATCTCCAAATATATCTATGGCAGAAAACCTCTCTATCAAAATGATCTTTTCCTTTTGCCATGAAAGAACATGTCCACCTTAAGCCCTGGACAAACATTTTAGGAAGTAAACAATGGCTTCTCCATTGTTGCTCAACTGCCTATGGTAAATCAAGATCTTGGCACTGCCTAGATCATGAATATAATGAGCTAGGCCTGACATTTTGCGAAACCCAACCTGCCTGCTTCCACTTGATCTCTGGAGGAATGTGTCATCCTCAATTTGTAGCTGCAACATATCAAAGGATTGGAGTGAGACAATACACAACCTACAAAACCAAAGTTAAGCAGAAGTCAAAGTATATGATTTGAAGTACCTTCTCATTTTCATCAGCAACAAGCAGTTCATCTTTCCAAAGATTTATCCCTCTCCCTTCTTGTCCAGCCTCTTCTTTAGGCTTTTCTGTGTATAGTGCTGAGAGATTCATAGCTTCCTGTGTGAGCTAGAAGGCAGCTTCATCTGGCTCTTGGAACTTTTCAGCCTCTTTGAAACAAAATGAAAGGGCCTCTACAGGATCAAACATTGTTTCCAAAGCCAGTAGTGAATGGTCATCCTCTATGCCAACCTCCTTGTCAAGCCTTGAAGCCTGGGCAATAAGGGAAATGGCATAGTCCTCCCTCAAATCAAACATACACTCTATATCATGGAGGAAAACATAATCCTTTCCACCAATCAACACACCTGGAAGCATGGGCACTGCATAGTTGCTGCTCTGAACATCAAAATCTTCAACTGGCTTTGCTCCCCTCAGAGTTTTTGTCCTCAGTTGAACAAGGTCAAGAGCAGCCACTTGCAGCCCCTCATCCTGAAGGTTGATATCTTCTTCTTGCTCTGCCATTTCTGTGACCAAAGAAACATCCTCCTTTTCAGAAGCTTCAGATGTGTCTTCTTCTTCTGTTTCCTGCCCTTGTTCATCCAAAGACTCCTGACTGAAGACAATGTACATAAGAAATGCCATGCTCTCCTCCAGCACTCTGCACTTTCTGGTGTGCAAAGTACAGTTGAATTTATAGTGATCAGGCAGGCTGTCAAATCTTCTGTTCACATGGTACCTCAGCCTGTCATTGGAGACAATATGATTTAGGTGCACAAAAACCTTTTCTCCTCCCACAATTCTTCCTGCCTCTGTCAGTTCTTTGAAGGCATCCCAATAGTCTGAAAGAAAATCTTTGTGCTGCTCCAGTACAGAGCTCATTGTGAACTCCATGTTGAAAATACTGTGGTATATATGGAAGTTACTCTGAGCCTTGCATTTGTGAAGAAACTCAAATAGGAGCAAATCTGGAGAACTGTCCTCTTCTGGTTCCATTTGTTTTTTGATGGAAGAATCAGCACTCTGCTCCAGCCTCTTCTTTTTGCCTGTTCAAAAACTTATATACTATGAATTCTATATGCTGACATATGCAATCAGTAAATGCATTGTATATCACCAGATAATTCCTTCATGACATCTCATGACTCACCTGGTGATTGCTGTGGTCTAATAATAGCAACAGAAAAGTCCAGCTTCCTCTTGAAAGGTGGGGCCTGGGAGCCAGCTATTCCAAAACAAAAACATTTCTCATCATCAAGGAAGATTTCCACAGGGCTAAAGATAGCAAATTAATGAGGTAGAAGTGAGAAACAAATAATACACAGGAATTTGCAGCAAAATGTGATATGGGCTGTTTAGAGAATTATAAACCACTCTCCTCGCATTTTGTTGCAAATTCTCAAATTCTGTTCATGTGCATGTCAAATCAAGCACTTGGTTCATCTCAGTGATTCCTGGACACTATGATCTCATATGGAAGAGAAATAATGGAATGAGTGAAACTATTCATGAGGAATGTGTCAACAACAGGAATTTGTAGCAAAATGCGATATGGGCTGTTTAGAGAACTATAAACCACTCTCCTCGCATTTTGTTGCAAATTCTCAAGTTTTGTTCATGTGCATGTCAAATCAAGCACTTGGTTCATCTCAGTGATTCCTGGACACTATGATCTCATATGCAAGAGAAATAATGGAATGAGTGAAACTTTTCATGAGGAAGGAGTCAACAACAGGAATTTGTAGCAAAATGCGATATGGGCTGTTTAGAGAATTATAAACCACTCTCCTTGCATTTTGTTGCAAATTTCTTGTTTCTATTCATATCAACCTACAATCTAATTTCTGGGTGATTTACCACATTCTTGAACAGTATTAATTGAAAATGTAAGAAGAAGGATGGAGCTGAGTGAAGACATTGGGACATCAAAAATCCAATGGATGGAAGAAATAAATGTTGAAAAACATTGAAACCAAACTATAATTCTGACCTTTTTTTTCCTTTTCCATGCTGATTGAGTTGCACTGGTAAATCTCCTACTCTTTCTCTAGCTTGAACTTTGCACTCTAGGTAACCTGGAGATCTGGCAATACTATCTTCAGGCAGGTTGCAGTCTAGATGGAGTGTGCTGGGTAGGAAAGGATCAGAGAGAAGGAAATGGAAGATGCGAGGGTCGTGGCAGGGATGAAAGATTGGGATCCCCAGGGGAGGGAAAAGTGGTTGTGGTATTGATGATGAAATCATGAATGGCACAAGTTCCAAGGAATAAAGCGTATTTTCACACATGCCAAATTTCAAACTCCAAGAGATCTGGGTCCCATCCACACGTGTGAAAAACGACTAGATTCCACACGTGTGGGATTTAGTGATTCTTTAATTCTATTTGCACTTATTTGTGGTATCCTATTTTAGACCTCTTGCCCTCCAGTCTCTGCTCTCTTGCCTCCCTACCTCCATACTCTGCAGCATCAGCATCTTGTCCAGCAGCACAAGTTCATCCTTAGCACAGATTACTCTCTCCATTCATACTGTATTTGGTTGGAGAGACAAAGAAATCACTGTAGGAGTGCACCAGCATGTCATTTCAAAAATTTGCAGCAAAATGCGATGTGGACCTGTTTGAAATTCCAAACTGCTCATATCGCATTTTATTGCAAATTTCTCTATTTGGCTTCTTCCACCCCTGTGATTGCCTTTTCTTTGTTAGAACATGTTCTAGTTTTGTGACTTCCATAACTGTAATCTTCTTGCATAAACTCCATTCATACTGTATTTGGTTGGAGAAACATAGAAATCACTGTAGGAGTGCACCAGCATGTCATTTCAAAAATTTGCAGCAAAATGCGATGTGGACCTGTTTGAAATTCCAAACTGCTCATATCGCATTTTATTGCAAATTTCTCTATTTGGCTTCTTCCACCCCTGTGATTGCCTTTTCTTTGTTAGAACATGTTCTTCATGTCTGTGATCTCTTTCCAATCCTTTGTATGCAGTTTTTCAGAGTGATGGCAAGAACCAAGTCAATTGCAAGGAAAGTTGGCAAAGGACCAGGTCTTGCAGCAACAGCAGCTGGGGCAGGTACCAAGAAGTTTAGTGTGCCTCCAAAGGGAAGAGCTGCACATGGCAGGAAGGGTAAGCTAATGAGCTTGCTCAAGCAAAAGGCCAAAAGATTGAATAAGGGTGCAGGTGTGCTAAGGGAGATAAGGAGGCAACAGAAAGCTATAGGCTTTGCAATACCCAAAGCACCCTTTCAAAGACTGGTGAGAGAAATTTGTGACAGTTGGAACCTTGGGTTCAGGTGGAATAGAACTGCCATTCTTTCCTTACAGGAAATGGCAGAGGATTACCTGGAGAAATATGTTGAGGATGCAATGCTTGTAGCAGCCCATGCTCACAGGGTGACTTTGATGGCCAAAGACTTCAACACTTTGTCCAGAGTGAGATGGAGGTATGACAAGCTGGTTCATCCTGTGGAATGGCAGAACATCAAAATGAGAGATATATTGCTAATTCCACCTACAAGGAAGGTGAAGGTTGATGAGGTAAAGGTTGTTGAGGTAACACACTCAAAGAACACTAGAGGGAAGGCTGCTTATGAGGACTCACTGAAGTAGCAAATAAAAGAAACAAAATCTGTTATAGATGTGGAGATTGGAAAGAAGGAGCTACACATACATAGAAGGTTGAAGGAGCTGGGCCCTGATGTAGTTGTACATATTGAGGATGAAGTTTCAGTCAATGATTTTGATTTGACAAAACAATGCTTAGCAGCATTAGCTAACAAGAATGAGTATTGCTCAGATACTATCATTCTTGCAATGCTCTAGTAAGTGTCTATAAATTTTACATTTTTTGCAAATCAATCCTCCTTGTAACTCCTTTATAACCTACCCTAATTATGTTCTGATCCTATGCAGCATGATGAGAAGCTAGCTTCACCACTCTGTACAGCATACAGTCCATATTGTTGATCCACCCATTTCTTCTAATTAAGAGATGCAAAGGAGACTCCCATGAGTATTTCCAGCTGGTTCAAACACACTATAATTTTGAAGTAATTGATATTTTGCTACTTCCATACCATAGCAGGTATGTGGGTGACTACTTCTTTTAAGATTCTTCTTTAATATTGGGAACTCTTGTAGCCTTTCATTTTCTTATGCTTTTTTCCTTATTATGCAGTGACCACTGGAGTTTTGTGTCTATTGACATCCAGCAGAAGCAATGCTTTCTATTCAACTCTCTAAAAAACACACACAGAGAGCTGAAATTGTAAGTGCTGTGTGTGCTTTTTGAACTTAAAACTTCATTATTTTGATACCATACTAACTAAATTATACATATTGCAGTTGCATTAGAAGGCTATTAGATGCATTGGATCATTGTCCTCCAAATGTCTCTCTTTTGGATTCAATAGAGCCAATAAGTGTAGAGGTAAAAAGTCTATTAAATGCTATGTCTTTGAACTTATTGAATAATTTTGTTTTGTGTTGATGCTCACAGTTTCTAACATTTTTTTCTAACTGTACAGACACCACAACAAAATGATTCAAGTAGCTGTGGATGGAGGGTGCTGATCAATGCAAAATATATACTTTCAAGCTACTTTGAGAAGGAACAGCCAGATCTGGTAAGGAAAAATACTTTTCATTTAGCTTGAAGATAATTCATAATGATACAAAGTGTTCTAAATTATCCTCTACCATTGCAGATGAAAGAGGATAGCTTCAGCCCCAACTATGTACATAATTTTAGAGTTCATACAATTTGGAGGTTTTTGAGCTAAGCCTCCCCCAAACCTATTGTACCAGCTATTGTGGAGCTGGGTGAAAGCTCTAAAGTACAAGAAGGTGTCATACACCTTGATCCCACAGATGAAGCACCTAATGCTGAGGACCAGAAGCCACAGGAGCAATCACAGAGTGCTGAGGAGGAGCAGACACAGGAGCAAAGACCTGCTGCTGATGTTGAGGAGAAGGTGGAGAAGCAGCAAAGAGAGGCTTCTGGGGCAGTGGAGGAGACAAGATGGAGCACGGACAGGATGGAGCAGCAAAGAGAAGATCCTCCAGAAAATGTAGAGCAGCCTCTGGATGAAACTGTACATAAATAGAAAATGGATGTTAGAAATATGTTCTACAGATTCAGCTAAACAGTTCTGTACAAAATCTTACTTGATTGAATACAAAACCTTTCTTTATGGAGTCTGTGTTATCTCAATTTTAAAATTTTCTATGTCTTTGCATTTAACTAAGCTCTCTCTTCTTCTGAGTAACTGGCAAAAAGCAATATGAATTAGAGTGGTAAATTAAACTAATAGCAATGCTTAATGAGACTAGGATAAATCAGATGGTGTACCTTTCTGTTGTTGTAGATAAATAAAAAGTCGTTTGAGATAGAACCTTCAGTCTCAAACAGAATGTCACTGCGCAATTGAGCTAGGGAGCAACATTCTCTTAATGAGATATTGGCTACCACATCACCATTCTCAACAACATCAATATCAATAAGTTTATTTTCTGCACCAAAAGACTCTTCATCTTGATCCATTGGGACAAGCTTTGTGCCTAGCATTCGACTACGCTTGTAATAAAAAGAGAAAATAAAATTTTGTGATGCAATCATGTACTTCAGTTGCATAGAAGGTTGGACCACCTCACAAAACACTGAACTACATGTCTTCTTATCCCAACCTTTATCCAAAAATTGTGGCATGCATGCCGAATTTGTTGCTTTAACTGTGAACATTGTTTTTGAAACCTTTACTGGAAAGGTATTAAACAAGTCTACAAAAACTGTGAGAGGCATGCACAAAGAAATTTTTACTATCCTAGTGGCAATATTGGGCCTTAGAGCTTTCTGTACTTCTGTAAAAGCTTCGCCCTATATGCCTCTGTAACACTAGAATGTGGGTGAGGCCAATCCACCGAATTCCATGCCGGAAGGTCTTGTTTTATTAATACACCATGTGTGTTAGCTTTGTCCAGCAACTGATAAAAATGATCAGTAAAAAATATACCCGATTGAGCTAGCTCTATTGCACATCGACCTTGGTATTGTTGTTCTCCTATCGATCCATGCAGAACATCTATAAATCCCAGAATACAATCGATGTTTTGCCATGTCTCATACGATGAAGGATATAAATCTGAAATAAAACAACACAAGAATGTCAATAAGCTAAGAGAGAAAGCTTCATCTTAAAAATCCATACACCTCATGAAGAAAAAAACCACAATAGAAAAATATACAATTAGGCCTGTGTTGCAGAAGATTTTTTGGATAGTCTCGCAAGACAAGTTCTTTATGCATGTACACGTGTTGAATCAAAACTTCTTTCACGGATATCTTCCCTTTGGTGATTTTAAAATCTCGTACTCTTCCCTTCCACGATGCCAAGAAAATGTTTTTTGTCTGGGGTCTTTTTCTTTTGCTAGGTTGCATGAGCACCCATGCTCCTTTCGAAACACTAAACCTTTCCCAAGTTCCTTCCGTTTTGACTGTACTTGAATTCTCTACCGACGAAATAGAAGAACCAGCTCGACGGGGTAAGGATGTTTGGTATAATTCTGCCTTCGTAGCATTATCATCCACAGAGCATCTTCCACAAGAACGGCCATGGTTTTGGTTCACCATGGAGATTTTCTGAATCTGTAACAATAGCAAAGTAATGTAACTAAGATAACAATTTAAAGTTTCAAGAAAGAGAAAGTGGGCAAACAGACAGTTGACGAGAAACATCTTACTCTACGCCAAACAGGATCAAGGGAGCAGTTTTGGAAAAGAAAGGCTGTTGCACAATGAAGCAATGGTGTAGAATGGTAGACCTTTCGCAGGAAAGGCGGCACAACATTTGAAAATTCAAAGGAAGGTGGAAGCGGGAAGGATCTTGTCAGATAAAATGTCAGTTTAGATTCTATCTTCTTGTCCAAAGATCTTCTGAGAATAAAAAACCAATCTCCTCATTAATGTAGCACACTTGTACTTACATAAAGTATTGTTTCTTTTTTCTATTTTCTCTTATTTTCGTGAATTTTCAACGTTACGTTGGCCTTCTATTGATTGGTTGAGAGCTTATTTTTCCAAACCGTAAAAGGCCCCAAAATGAGCTCCCTTTTTTCCTAATGGGGTGAATGTGGGGATAAGGAGCTATTAAACCAATTGTTCCTAGAGCATTGGATGACACATCTTCCACGACAATCTCGAGCAAATCAGCTCCCTTGCAACAGCATGCCATAGCAGGTGACTCACAAAGCAATGTCAATAACTGGATACAAACATTGGCAACCATCGACAACTGCCATTCATTAGACCCCATCTTCACACAGATAGATGTTAACGCACTACAGGTCGATCCTCCACCGACACATGAAGAACCAAATCTAGAGATGCCATTCTTTATGGCTGACCTCGAATGGGATAATGAACCTGAAGAAGGTACCCATACCAATGATGACTTAGATTTTCCTTAGGACCTTGAAATAGAGGCTGCGAATGCTGAAATTGAAGATCAAATCTTTGATAATGACCTAGCCATTCTCCATGCCCTAATGGCAATTGAGCTCCCAAAAGTTGAACCTCCACAGTTGAATAACAGCAGAAGATCCCACAAGAAAGCTGCCGGCGGAGGAAATCGCAGAAAAGCCAAGGCCGAGCACTTCAATGAATTCGAACGAATCCAAACAAGGATTGTCGAATTGTACCTTGCAAAGGTAGTTCCCTCAAAATCAAAACCACCACCTCTTGAATGGTCCCCTGAGGGACTGGAAGGAGTATGTGCAGCACATGAACCCTTACTTGGAAACACCTTACCAGTGGAAAAGTTACCCCACAGTTCCCAACGTAAGAAGTTTCGGAAATATAAGCCACATGTGTGGATGAAGCTCGATAAGAGGCTTCAGAAAAAGCAAGAAAAGAAGAGCCTAACAAATTACTAAATGCAACTATGCCACCCAGTACACATGTCACCTGCCAGGCTAGTTCAACCCCATCAGAGGCCGATCTTCGAGAAGTGCCAGAATGCTTTAAGAATTATACAAGTGGCAGTGCACCAATAGCAATGCCAAGACCAATCAGAGAATATGAAGTTCAAGTAACCGATAGCATTGGAGAAACTCCAATCTATGAGGGACCGGCAAAAACACGCACAATAAACCTCGCCCTTGAAGGGGAGGAAGAAAAGTTGGTTTTCATTGGGAAACAGCTCCGTCAAGAAGATGAAATCAAACTCAAAGACCTCCTAATGGAATACCGTGACTGCCTAGCATGGTCATACAAAGAGATGAAAGGAATTTAACCAGAAGTGGCAGTTCACATGATCCCTATAAGGGAAGGTGCTCGCCCTAAGGTATGTGGACCTTATCGTACAAATCCTAAATATGGCACCATGGTTTATGACAAGCTAGAAAAACTCCTAGATGCCGGATTCATCTACGAGATAGAGCACACTGATTGGGTTTCACGCATTGTCATTGTGCCTAAACGCAACAAGAAGCTCAGAATATGCGTAAACTTGAAAAATGTGAATGCCGCCACAATTAGGGATCACTACCCCCTACCCTTAACAGAAACAGTGTTGGAAAAGGTGGCAGGATCCGAAATATATAGCTTCTTGGATGGCTTCAGTGGCTATAACCAAGTGCAAATTGCTCCTCAAGACCAATCAAAAACAGCATTTGGTACAGAATGGGGTATTTTTGCATATAGAGTCATGCCATTCAGCCTTTGTAATGCCCCAGCCACATTCCAGCGAGTCATGTTCACAACTTTCAAGTCATTTTTGAATAAGTTTTTACAGGTGTTCTTGGATGATTTGTGCATCCATTCAACCAAACAAGACCACTTCAAATGTCTGGAAGAAGTACTAATCAAATTTAGGGAGTATGGCATCTCCCTAAATCCAAAAAAATGCCAGTTCATGGTCACCCACGGAGTTGTTTTGGGACACATCATCTCTCAACATGGGATTGCAACTGACATGGACAAAATCAAACTCATCATGGAATTGCCTCCTCCTACAAATTCCAAAGGTGTACAGGTCTTTATGGGACATGCCGGCTATTATAGAAGATTTATATTGCGGTATGCCATGATAGCTAGACCACTTTACAAATTATTAGTGGAGTTCTTATGGATTGAAGAGTGCGACCAAGCCTTTGAGCTTTTAAAGTGGCGCCTAATCACAGCACCCATCCTTATCTCTCCCAATTGGGATATTGATTTTCATGTTCATACTGATGGATCCAAGTATGCAATTGGGAGTGTGCTTTGTCAACCTGGTGAACATAAGAAAGACTACCCCGTCTACTTCGCCAGTCGACAACTCAATGATGCAGAGATCAACTATACAACCATGAAAGAGAAGCCCTAGCAATGGTGTATAGTGTAAAGAAATTTCGGCACTATCTACTCGCAAATGATTTTGTCTTCTACACTGACCATCAAGCATTGCTTTATCTTGTGAACCATCCGTGTACCACCGGAAGAATAACCAGATGGCTCCTCTTGCTGCAAGAATTCAACTTCAAAATCGTGGTCCGCAAAGGTGCCCAACACTACATTGCCGATCACATATCTCGAGTCAAGACAGGAGAAGAAGCCACTGGAGTAGAAGACGACTTACCAGATGCCACACTATTTCAACTAGATGCTATTCCAGAATGGTGTGGAGATATCATTGGGTACTTGATGGCAGCAAGACCACCCCCTGACATGAAAGCAGTAGATGCCAGAAAATTGATTCTAAAGGCTGCACCCTATCAACTCATTGTAGGACAACTATACAAGATGGGCAAGGACCAGATATTAAGAAGATGTGTAATGCCTCATGAGATCCTGCCAATCCTGAGTGAAGTCCATGAAGGCATTGCAGGAGGACACTTCCAAGGGGAAGCCACAGCAAGAAAAGTTCTCCTCGCAGGCTACTGGTGGCCAACACTGTGGGCAGATGCCTATGAATATGTAAAAGGCTGTGATGTATGCCAACGAGCTATTAAACCACAACACAAAGACTTCAATCCCCTAACAACAGTTGTTGCACAACAACCATTTGAAAAATGGGGGATTGACTATGTGGGTCCCATACATCCAGCAGCAAAAGGAACACAGGCATGCTACATCATTGTGGCCACTGATTACTTTACAAAATGGGCTGAAGCTAAAGCAGTCAGAAAGGCAGATGCCAAAAGCACAGCAAGATTCTTATACGAACATGTGATCACCCGATTCGGATGCCCCCTTGAAATTGTGTCGGATAGAGGCACACATTTTGTCAATGAGGTAATCCAAGAACTCTTGTTTGGCTTCATGGTCATCCATAGAAAAAGCACACCCTACTACCCCCAAGGGAATGGACTAGCAGAATCCACAAACAAAATCATATGCAATATCCTCACCAAGGTAGTAGAACCGCAGCGTTCTGATTGGGCAGAGAAACTGAATGCAGCCTTATGGGCATACAGAACCACATTCAAGGTCAGTACAGGGAACACACCTTGTCAATTGGTGTACGGCCTTGAAGCCATGGTCCCACTCGAATTTGCAATACCAAGTCTACGCATCGCAGGATAGGAACGCATGGGTGATCATGAGTCCTTGAAAGAAAGGCTCTGTCAATTGGAAAAGCATACAGAGACAAGACTAGTCGCTTATCATGCCATGACAATAGAAAAACATCGAAGAAAGGCATGGTTTGATAAGAATCTGAAAGCTAAAGACATCAACGAAGGCGACTTAGTCCTGTTATACAATGCCAAAGTACACAAGGGAAAACTGAAGTATCTAGGTCAAGGACCCTACCGAGTACGAAAGATGAATCCCATCGGAGCTGTGCTACTTGAAACACTAGATGGAGTCCAATTCAACACAACAATAAACGGGAGTCGACTAAAGTGGTACTACATCAACACGCGAGCCATCCCCGACAAAAACGAAGATTTGGGAAACAAGTCTTCCTTAGTTAGGATTAGATTGTATCACGAGCACTCACTTGCATATGTACATCTTCGCACATATAGGTAGCCTCAATCGATTTTACCTAGAGCTCAGAAGTGATAATGAGTTCTAGCTGCCCTATGAAAATCCCAGCAAAAAAAAAAGCATATAGTTAGTCCCTACTTAGCTACTAGGTCACGTGCACTCACACGCTTTCGCTTAGACACATAGATGATTGCATGAATAATTGTATCCCACACTTTTATTCCACACTCTCAAAGGATGTATAACAAAAAAAGAAAAGGATCTCTCTCCCACACACACACAGAAAGGTCATACAGGCATGCCAATCAATTTAATGATCAATGGTACACTACATGTACATGGATGCAGGTTTAGAAAAGATGCCGCCACTAAAGAGGATGCGCAGAAAGAGCCCACCGCCTCAACCACGGGACCCCCTCCAGAGTTCACAGCCATCTACATCCTCTCAACCACGGAGACCACAGGCATTTGTGGTCCCAAGTGATAGCTCCGAAGAAGATTCAGTGCATGTCCAAGCAGAACAAATGCCACCCCAGTCACAGCCGGCCTACACAACTGTTAACAAGGCCCAATCATTGGAACTTGTCTGGCCACCCACATCGACTTATGCTCTTTCCCAGGAAGCAACATCTTACTTAGAGCAACGGGGTCTAGGCAATTTGCATGAGAGCCTCAAATCCTTGGAGGACAGTCCTATCATGACCACCTACATCAAGGACTTTCTCCACTCTTACTACTTCAGCAATGCAACGGATGGCAAGTACGGTACAATCACTGTACAATAGAGCCCACTGAACATTATCCTCGACAATACGGTCATTCAAAGGGCTTTCTCTCTGCCAAAACAAGGTAGCCAATACCCTAAACGGTCTGCTGATGCAAAGTTTATCGAAGTACAGTCTCTCCTAACCAAGGGTACCCTGATCCATAGAGATGGCATATTGCTTCGCACAATCCTTGACCCTCACCTCAAGGAAGCAACACAATTTCTATCTTCAATCCTGGGAATAAAGAACGGCAAGGAATGCTCCCTTCCACTCCGCACATTTGTTTTACTGAGTAGGAAGCTAAAACAAGACTGGGTCCAACACTTCGTCATTTTCTTTACCAAAAAACTCGATGGTTCTTCAGGCCAGAAATGTAAAATTCCGCACTTATTGGCTATAATCATCAAAAAAGAACTACAAGAAAGAGAAATGACCCTGCCCCAGTCTCCAAAGCCAATTGAGGAGTTGGACATACCCTTCTCACTAGTATGGGAGCCGTCATCAACTGCTCCAGCTATCACATTGATAAGTACAGATGCCTTAACAGAAGTACCTATTCTGGAAAGCAGGATTGCGGAATTGCCCCAGGAAATGCTACAGCTCGGTGCACAACTGCAACCACTAAGTCTCCACCAATAGCACCAACCCGAGCTCGAGACAAGGTTGGCACCCGAACCTAAGGAACGATCAGCACCAAAGCTTGAGACCACATCATCACTCGAACCGCCCATCGACACCATGCCAGTCGATGAGCCCCAAGGAGAGCTAGTGCCAGATCAGCAGTATGACTATTGTACACAAGGGACTGAAATGCCATTGGAACAACCTCCCCCAAGTACTATAGAATCATCGGGATGGCTACATGGGCACCACTTCTATCAGCAATATCGCCAGACCTCATCACCATTTGTCATTATCCAACATCAAGCTAGCCAAATGACCCAAATGTCAAAACTCTTCACTAGCTTGGCTAAGGAAGCATATGTAAGAGAATTGGAAAGGCAGACGGCATCAGAAATCGAAGACCAATTCCAGGCAATCGCCATAGAGGTCAAGGCACTTCGGGCACAGATAGATGAGAAGGAGGTAGAAGAAGTGCGCATGAACCAGGCTCTCCAAGCTCAAGAGAAGGCCATAAGGGATGTGACCTCCAACCTCCACCAAAGTCAAACACAGCTGACTGCGGCAGTAGAAGCAATGGCAATCCTACAGACCTCCTATAACTCCCTTACATCTACACATGCGCAACAAACAGAGGTAGTGGCACAAGCTCGACTCACTCTCATTCACAAAGAAGAAGAGCTCCAGGATTGCAAAGACAAGCTTGAAGACATAAAACAATCTTTGGCAGTACGTGCCTTTAGCATTGATGAGCTTACAAGAGAATGCAGACTCTTAAAAGACCAACTTGCCACTGTTCAAGAGGCCAGCACTTCACAAGCCCAGTTCTTGGACCAATGGTCCAATACCACTGAAGACATTCCTCAACAGGCAAAGGTCACCTTGCAAATGAAAAAGCTTAAGGAGGCATACACAACCATCTACCATCAATACAAAGAAAAAATGAATGAGATGCACTCCCAAAAAATAGCCATCTCCAAGCTTGAACTCCAATTGCTAGTGCACAACAATGAGGCATTGGAAGACAACACCAAGGACGCCCCACTACAATGCACAACCGTGGTGTACGAAGAGCTTGTGGCTGCTCTACAAGTGGAAGATCACCTCAACGCACGCGTGCTTATCCAATGGAAGCAACTCCAACTCCGGATCATATCTGCTCATCCAACAATCAACTAGAAACGATCAATCGGGATTAAAACCCTGCGCATAATTTGCCAAGACTTGTCTGAAGATGAGAAGAATATCTTCTGCCTGTCTACACATGCCGGGTTTATAACACTCAGGGCGGATGCTTTCATTGCATATGTCTGCCTCATGGGTAGTCCTCCCCTCAGGGTTATTGCAGGTTTGTTGCCATTTCTACAAAGGCCATCCCTATTATTTGCACGGCACGACATAACCGACATCCCACCCATACAGCTGATTGTCCCATCACACCAGCAAAAAGAAGTGTCGGAAGATGACAAGGCCTATCTCACATCCAACTTCCCATATCTAACCACTCTTTCTACCAACATCATAACCTCACTTCCCCTTGCTGCTACCACTCTCTTAACCTTCCCCGAGCTCCATCCTAACATCTATTCCCTCCATCGTCTCTTTGCTCATGCCTCTCACCATTTTCAACTTACCCAACAGTCACAAACTTACGAGCCCCTCACACCCAGCTTTTTCCCCTCCCTTGCTAATCCTACCCTTGAGGATTACCAAGTTGCTCAAACCATTTGCCCATTTCTTCGCCCCTCCCCTCTGCTCCCCCTTCTGCCACTATCACTCAGCCATATTTCTCCCCCATGTCCCCTGATTCTCTCCCGACCGCATCATCACCTCCGACACTTCTGGTGCTTCCATCAGCAGAAAATGATGCAGTATTTGATTTTGAATATCAGGATCTGGATAATCCAATTTGTACACCCATGCCAAGTTCCAATGATGGGTATGATTTTGATGAGATACCACTTCCCAGTAACCCCATCAAGGAATTTTGGAGCAAATATCCTGATATGAAAACTCGCGGTGGATGAACCCTGGGTAACTTTCCTACCAACGTTCGTCAGCATCAAATAAGTGAAGGTTGGATTAGCAAATTGGATCCACAACCTGATTGGTGCTGTCCCAAGCTCTTTGATGTAATCTTCTTAAAGGAGTACTTACGGGCACCTCCATGTCTCAGAACCCATCCCAAGTTCTATGCAGTTCCACGGTGTAAAAAATGGGAAGCCAACATACACACTTTGGTTGAAGATCGAGTCATTAATTGGCCAATGATTGAACCCTACTCTGGTGTAGAATGGAATATCCAAGGCACCATGATCCGAGCACTTTAGCAGCATGAACAAACAATGCGCGGCAACATTGATCGCTTCCTTTGCCAAAGTGCCATATTCTGTAAAACATTAGAATTAATTCTGGAGGTCCCATGTTACCTTGATTCCCATTTGCCTCCACTCAGCTTTAATCCCAATGAACGGATTGATGCTCAGATTACAAGCCGACTCTATCAAAGAGTGATCTTCTTGGAGGCACGCCACATATCTCTATTCGAGCAAATGGTGGATACAGGCTACCTGGAAACTACGCAAAAATTGTATGGTGCTAAGGCTCTACAGCAAGATCGAATGGCACGACACAAGTTCCACAGCCATTGGACTAAAAACATGGCAACCCAGGTACGTGATCGCAATAAGCCATAACCCGAGGACGGGTAATAAAATGGATCCGGGAGTATGTTGACTCTGTGCCAATAGGAACTTATGAAGAAAGAGAAGGTGATACAACTTTGTGATACAACTTAACTTTGTGTTACAACTTCTAGACACAACTTTGTGTTACGACTTTGTGTAACAACTTTGTGTTACAAGTTTGTCTACATGAAGAGAGAGAATGTGTTACGACTTTGTGACACAACTTTGTGTTACAACTTTGTGTAACAACTTTGTGTAACAACTTTGTGTAACAACTTTGTGTTACAACTTTGTGTTACAACTTCTACATGTAGAGAGAGAATGTGTTACAACTTTGTGTTACAACTTTGTGATACAACTTTGTGTTACAACTTTGTGATACGACTTTGTGTTACATGCAGAGAGAGAAGCTCTCCAACTTGTATAAATACCCCATAATGGAATGAAGCCCACACTCTTTGGGGCATTGTGTTGAGTCTACTTTGGTATTCCAAGCATTTGTCTCAAGTGTCCATGCTTCCTTGCACTGCACGTCCAAAAGCATGTCCTAACCTTGCAACCCTTCTCCCCTCTTCTCCAACCCTGCAACCCACCCTCTCCCTCTCCTCCTCTCTCCTTCTCCTTCCTCCTTCTCCTTCCTCCTTCTCCTCCTCCTCCCTCCTCCTCCTCCTCCTCCTCCTCCCTCCTCCTCCTCCTACTCTCTCCTCCCCCTCCCTCCTCCTCTTCCCTCCTCCTCCTTCCTCCTCTCTCTTCTTTCACCCATGCTCTTACACCTTCTTCATCTCCCACTCCTATGCTTTCCTAAACCCTTAAACTCCATGATCTACGAGGGAGACGAGTTCTCCACCATGTACTCTACTCTGAACCTTGGATCCTCCTTCTAACCCTGGACTCCTTCTAAACCTTGGAACCTCCTTCTGAACCCTGGAACTCTTTCTAACCCTGAACTCTTTCTAAACCCTGGAACCTCCTTCTGAACCCTTGAACTCTTTCTAAACCCTGGAACCTCCTTCTGAACCCTTAAACTCCTCCTAAACCCTACAACCCCCAATGAAGGCGAAAGCCTTCATTACCCCAACAACGATGGTTTACGTGCCTTTTACACATGCTTGCACTTTGTTTGCTTACCACACTTAAGCCTACGTCTCTCACCAGAACACGACTCGAGGTCCTAAGCTACACATATACTACAACCGACAATCCCAATATATCTGTAGGTGACAAAAAGCCTCGAAACCCTGAAACATAGAATACCCAGCTCTTCCTACAAAAGCAGTAGGAAAGAGCCAACACTCCTTGAAGTAAACATACTTTTGAAGTTAGAGATGTGGATATGGAGATGCCACCAATGGATCTAGTTGATCCCGGTGGATCTAGGGAAGAAGATGAAGATCCCAATATGGGCCAAGAAGAAAGTGCATATAATGACATCATAACAGAGGAAAGTGGAGATCATAGCATTGGGGAAGAAGATGGGATCATGTATCACCCGATAGTATCAAAGAGCTAGATGACTTAGAGGATGAAGCCTTAGGTAGAGATACTATAGATGATGATGATATAGGTAATCAATTGACTATACACTTAGAGACTGACTTATTTGGCATGCTAGACTTGGCTCAAGACGAAGCCATCGATGTAAATCCTACTGATTGACTTATTTTGTCATCGCCAAGGTTTTTTATTTGTGCCCCTTTCACTCTTATGTACATTGTATATTAGTTCACAATGAAGACATGAGTATTTTGATCTCAAACTTGGTGTACAAACTCTTATATTTTTTATATTTTAAATGATGAAACTTATAGCAAATATGATAAAACTCATAGCAAAAAATTATTTTGGTTCTTATTACAAATAATGTTTTGTTTTTCATCGATATGGAAAATGTGTACCAGTGTTGTATATACCAACACTGGTAACATATGCACGTTAACAGTTTAGAGCATTGCTTAGTTCTAGCCTTGCACTGAATTGCAGGTTTTGGGTTTACATTTGAGCTACCAATAAGGTGAGCCAATGCAACAAGGAAACATGGGAAGATCCATTGAACCAATAGTACGAGACAATGTCATAAGGGATTATGAAGCTAGAAAGAAAAGAGAGCAGCGCACAAGAGACAAACATAGGAAGGAGGTTACTATACATGGAATTGATGACTTGCAGAAGCGAAGGATTGTTAACAAAACTGTGAAATTTATTGATAGCATGATGACTGGCATGGGTGCAGAATTTTTAATTCAATATTGGAGCATCCTTGGATCCAATGCCCTTCGTGATCTTTCATCAAGAGAAAAAGGCGACATTCAAGCATGCCTCATTGACAATGTTCGTAGTACACTGGCCATTGTAAAGCAACCAGCTTCCAAAGATGAGTTGTTTTTGAAGAAAAGTGCATTGACTATGTTGATGAACTCCAATCAGTGCATTCCCCTAGAAAAGGTCTCAAGAGTACTTCAAGCTCCTAGACATAGCTTGTATGAGGCAAGATCCAGAGTCAATGCACGAGCTGATGATGGTAATGGACTATTCTCATTGGCTGCATGTTGGAAGCAACACCGCACTAGCCCAATCAGTGAGATGAAATAAAGGAACTTATACAATTATTTTAGGAGTCCGAGACATATGTTTCCCCCAACAAGAAGGATGTGTGTAGAGAAAGAGTTGGAAAAAATATTTACATCAAGTACCTAGTGCACCTTCTCGAGGAGCCTCAGGTACTGCCCTACTAAAGTGCATGATTGATAGTGCCTACTCTGCAACTGACCACTGACATGATAGTTATAGTATGATATGTTGATTTCCACTATCATATGCTATTAATAGAAATCATGGGATGGTTTCCTCTCACCTTTGGTCAATGCCATATGCAAGTTATACTTGTCATATTTTGATTAGCACTCTCTTCTACAAATGTCATAGGCTTCTTGGCACATACAATGCTTGCTACCACAATCAATGCTTGCTAGCACCTACAATGATTGTTAGCACTATACATCTTGACTAGAACTTTCAATTAGCACTCTCATCTCACAACAAACACTTGCAGATGCTAGCACATGCGCTACTTGTTAGCACTTGCAATCCTTATTAGCACTTGCAATGCTTATTAGCACTTTCATCTACCACTAGTAGATGCTAGTTAGCACATGCAATAATAGGCATGTGCTCACAAGAATTGCATGTCCTTGTTAGCATGTTTTGGCAAGAAATGTTTGTGCATGTTAGCACATGCCATTATTTCCAGCACCTACACTACTTGCTAGCACCATGCTTGTTAGCACCTCGAGTCCTTGTTAGTAGTTAAAATGCTTATTAACCTAGCACTACCATAAGCTAGTTAGCACCTATAAGTATGGAACCATGGTTTATGAGACGAGCTGGAAAAACTCCTAAATGCCGGATTCATCTACGATATAGAGCACACTGATTGGGTTTCACCCATCGTCATTGTGCCTAAATGCAACAAGAAGCTCAAAATATGCGTAAACTTAAAGAATGTGAATGCCGCCACAATTAGGGATCACTATCCCCTACCCTTAACAGAAACAGTGTTGGAAAACGTGGTAGGTTCCGAAATATATAGCTTCTTGGATGGCCTCAGTGGTGGCTATAACCAAGTGCAAATTGCTCCTAAAGACCAATCAAAAATAGCATTTGCTATAGAATGGGGTATTTTTGCATATAGAGTCATGCCATTTGGCCTTTGCAATGCCCCGGCCACATTCCAACGAGTCATGTTCACAGCTTTCAAGTCATTTCTGAATAATTTTTTACAAGTGTTCTTGGATGATTTGTGCATCCACTCGAACAAAAAAGACCACTTCAAATGTCTTGAAGTAGTACTAATCAAATGCAGAGAGTATGGAATCTCCCTAAATCCAACAAAATGCTAGTTCATGGTCACCCACGGAGTTGTTTTGGGACACATCATTTCTCAACATGGGATCAACTGACATGGACAAAATCAAAATCATCATGGAATTACCTCCTACAAAGTCCAAAGGTGTACAGGACTTTATGGGACATGCTAGCTATTATGGAAGATTTATTTTGCGGTATGCCATGATAGCCAGACCACTTTACAAATTATTAGTGGAATTCTTATGGAAAGAAGAGTGCGACCAAGCCTTTGAGCTGTTAAAGTGGCACCTAATCACAACACCATCCTTATATCTCCCAATTGGGATATTGATTTTTATGTTCATACTGATGGATCCAAGTATGCAATTGGGAGTATGCTTTGTCAACCTGGTGAACATAAGAAAGGCTACCCATTCTACTTTGCTAGTCAACAATTCAATGATGTAGACTATACCACCATGGAAAGAGAAGCCCTAGCAATGCTGTATAGTGTTAAGAAATTTCGACACTATGTGTTGGCAAATAATTTTGTCTTCTACACCGACCATCAAGCATTGCTTTATCTTGTGAACCCATGATATAGCACCTCCTGCAAATGTGAAAATATAACCGGTAGTAGACTTCCGGTGATCTGCATTCCGATGGGATATCTCAAGGTGTATGCCTCAGGCACACCTTGGTTTCTATGTGTGAGTGCTAGAGGGGAGAAGCAGACACTAGAGTAGAAGATGACTTGCTAGATGCCACACTATTTTAGATAGATGCTGTTCCAGATTGGTGTGGAGATATCATTGGGTACTTAATGGCAAGAAGACCACCCCCTGAAAAGAAAGCAGTGGATACCAGAAAACTAATTTTAAAGGTTGCACCCTATCAACTCATTGCAGGACAACTGTACAAGATGGGCAAGGACTAGGTATTAAGAAGATGTGTCATGCCTCATGAGATCATGCCAAATCCTGAGTGAAGTCCATGAAGGCATTGCAGGAGGACACTTCCAAGGGGAAGCCACAGTAAGAAAAATTCTCCTCGTAGGCTACTGGTGGCCAACACTGTGGGCAGATGCCTATGAATATGTAAAAGGCCGTGATGTATGCCTATAGACTACTAAACCACAACACAAAGACTTCAATCCCCTAACAACAGTTGTTGCACAAAAACCATTTGAAAAATGGGGGATTGACTATGTGGGCCCCATCCATCCAGCAAAGCAAAGGGAACACATATACACTACATCATTGTGGCCACTAATTGCTTTACCAAATGGGCTGAAGCTAAAGTAGTTAGAAAGGCAGATGCCAGAAGCACAACAAGATTCTTATACGAGAATGTGATCACCCAATTCGGATGCCCCATTGAAATTGTGTCAGATAGAGGCACACATTTTGTCAATGAGGTAATCCAAGAACTCTTGTTTGGCTTTATGGTAATCCATAGAAAAAGCACACCCTACTACCCCCAAGGGAATGGATAGGCCAAATCCACCAACAAAATATTATGCATTATCCTCACCAAGGTAGTAGAACCACATCATTCTGATTGGGCAGAGACACTGAATGCAACCTTATGGGCATACAAAACCACACTCAAGGTCAGTACAGGGAACACACCTTTCCAATTGGTGTACAGCCTTGAAGCTATGGTCCCACTAGAATTTGTAATACCAAGCCTACGCATAGCAGTATAGGAACACATGGGAAACCATGAATCCTTGAAAGAAAAACTCTATCAGTTGGAGAAGCATGTAGAGACAAGACTAGTCGCCTACCATGCCATGACAAAAAAAAAACGCAGAAGAAAGGCATGGTTTGATAGAAATCTTAAAGCTAAAGACATCAAGGAAGGTGACTTGGTCTTGTTATACAATTGTAAAGTACACAAGGGGAAGCTGAAGTATCTAGGTCAAGGACCCTACCGAGTAAGAAAGATGAATTCCATCAGATCTATGTTGCTAGAAACATTGGATGGAGTCCAATTCAACACAACAATAAACGGGAGCCGACTGAAGCGCTACTACTTCAACATGCAAGCCATCCCTGATAAAAATGAAGATTTGGGAAACCCAAGTCTTCCTTAGTTAGGATTAGATTGTATCACGAGCACTCACTTGCATACGTATGTCTTCACACATATAGGTAGCATCAATTGATTTTAACCTAGGGCTCAGAAGTGATGCATGAGTTCTAGCTGCCCTATGAAATCCCAGCAAAAACAAAAAGCATATAGTTAGTACCTACCTAGCTACTAGGTCATGTGCACTCACATGCTTTTGCTTAGACACATAGATGATTGCATGAATAAATGTGCCACACACTTTCATTCCACACTCTCAAAGCACGTATTTTAAAAAAAAAATCTCTCACAAACACACACAAAGGTCATATTTGCATGCCAACTAATCTAATGATCAATGGTACACTACATGCACATGGATGCACGTTCAAAAAAAATGCCACCACTAAAGAGGATGTGCAGAAAGAGCCCACCACCTCAACCATAAAACTCACTCAAGAGCTCACATCCATCTACATCCTCTCAACCACGGCAACCAACATTATTTAGACCAAAACAATTTAGTACAAATATGCACAAGATGTTAATAGATTTTAGGATGGCTGGATGACATGCATTTTATGCCTTTTAGCATATGTACCTTACATAAAACTACAATTGATTTTAATTCAATGAATTATGCATGGAGAGATTGGACCCTCAAAGTCATTGAGGTGCTTCCAAATACTTTTCTGAAGGGAATTGGCACTATGTATTCAAGTGTCTATGACCAACACCTTACAAGAAGGTCAAGTGTATTGATGTGAAGCCACAAGTTTTAGAAGAATTTATGATCCTGCCTTGAAAAGTCTATAAGGAGTCCCCAAAAAGAAGGATCTTGGCCAATTTTTATAAGAAAGTGTGAATCTTCTTTGATCAAAGTCGATTAGGAGTGGTTTGCAGAGCTTGCTATGGAGTTTGCAAAGAAGCATGATGCTTTGGAGGCCAAGATTGCCAAGAGAGAGGAGAAAGAGAGGAGACTCAAAAGAAGTGTGTCATGGGAGGATCAAGAAATGAAAACAGGAGCTTCCATCTCTTCATTGATGACTAAAAGCACCAAATCTTTTTTATATATTGAAAGGATTGGTTTTTTGTGTGGTAGAGTAAGGAAGGATGGACTGCATGAGCTTCTTCACATGACCAAACCGAATTAAAACAAATAGAAGCTTGCTTATTAAAGCAAAGAATTCCTTAGAGGGGTGTTCTTTCACTACTACACCTTCGTCCTTTGTCGACACTTACCTCCGATGTTTACGATCGCGAGCACGAAAACTATTGGTGGGTGGAAGCACGTTAACCCACTACACTTTTTGTGCTTTTTAGCATTGACAAGATAGCAGAACTTGAAAGAACACACAGTTGAGAATGATTCATATTCATTTGATATTTTTATTTTATAAAATAATGTTTTAAGAGTACGTGAATAATCATAACAAGTGATGTCCTTGCTCTCAACTGAATCCAAGTGAAGTTGAGCAGTAGTTGGGAGCCTTAGTGAGTAGCTCACCAAGTGCAAATTATGTAACGGGTGACGTGCTTGCACAACCTGATCATCATGGCTGGGAAGGGAAGGAGTGGCGAGCATGGGCTCCACAACTTCAAGAAGGGAAGGAAGGGCAAGAGAGAACAGGTTTGAGAGAAGCTAGAGTTGCCTTCAGCTCTAGCTCTCAAGAAGACTACCAATAGAAAAGAGAAAGTTGTGATCTTGTGAGAAAAGCTAGAGCCACCTCCAGTTCTAGCTCCAAAGAAGACTACCAAACAAAAAGAGGAAGGAGGCAAAGGAAAGAACAAGAAGAAAAAGACAAAACCCCTCCAAAGACTCGGAGGAGAGTTGACATGCAAGCCTCTTCTACTACTGGTTTGTCCTTTTTCTATACCTAGAGGTTTGTTTTTTCTCTATGTCTTGTCTCCACATCGTTAATTCTGTGTTTAGGGTGATGGTGGAAAGCTTCCAAATTGAAGTATCCAAAGCAAAGGAGGTTGTGCCTTATGAAGTAGGATTTTCATGCTGAATATGGACTTAGTTTGATGGGAATGGATCCAAAAACATTAAAGGAGGCTGATCTATCCGAGAGGGAGTGGTTGGGCATGTTTAAAACTCCCAAAGCTCCGTCCATGTATAGAATTAAGTACAGCAATGTTCGTCTTGAAGCATATAGGGATTTTCTTATTTTCCACAATAAGGTGTACCAAAAACAACGCCCTACTAATATGGAGGTAACAATGGCCTTTTCGAGGGTGTATGCAAATAGTTTAGCCCGATTGCAATTGAGCAGGGCAATTCAGTCGATTTGGCATGGGCAGTTTTTTCAAAGCAGCACGTCGAGGAATTAAAGCAAAGTGGCTATTTTGAGAGCCACACCATTAAGTGGAAGAGAAATAATGAAGGAAGTTCTACAATCCATGATGATGAGGAATATTAATTTTAGGATGACATCCCTGGAACACATGAGAAGGGGCATCCTAAAGAAACCCCCATATCAAGGAGACAGTTTACAGAGCATGGCAAGAAAAACAGGGGTCGTATGCTTGTTCGTCACCCACATGCATAGAAACAAATTATTTCTTTGATTGATCACTTGGATACTGAACTTAAATTTGTTGCACAGGAATTGGAGAGGGAAAACACTTCATTAATAGATGCAATGGTTAGGAAGAGGAGTTGGGAAAGTGTAAGTGTAGTTGTGAAGCAACTTAGAGCAGAGAAGGAGGAAGACGAGATTGAACTACGATCCTTGTAGATAGACTCTATAGATACAAAGTGGATGTTTGAGTTGCAATTGATAATTGAACATCTCTCTAAGACCTTGGTGCTTGGACACCGGACATGATGAGAACGACTTAATTGATGCCTAGGCATGTCATCTAACTTTAACTATCACTAGTCCCATCTTGAGTTGCATTTGTATATATTCATTCAATAATTCTAAGACTTGGTCCATGTTGTATCATGTTTGCAAGCTGTAGTTGACCTGCACTCAGAGCATTTTTTAGAGTTGAGAGGCCAGCATGCTTTGTCTTTGCAAATGCTACATGACTTGAAGAGCAAGGGGGCATGCACAATCTGTACCTACCCCTCCTCATCCTTGACATGCAATACAGGGTCAAATCACTGTTGCAGGGTGGTGCATAGGTTGTGGGTTGGCCGTTGAGCATGACAATGCCATGATATTGGTAAGATTTCCATGCAAACATAGCTACCATGTTCTGTGCTTTGCCAGAACTTGCTCCATGGGCTCATCATGCAGGGCTTCCTACTGCATTTATGTAATTGATGATGCTGTGAAGACTATGGTTGAGATATTTGTGGACAATGATACCAAAAAATCTCCTGTTGGTATGCAATCTGCAACAACTATTGAGAAGGATCTATTGTAAGAAAACAATACAACGCCTGTGCTCAACAGATAACAGGATCTCATATGCAAGAGGGAAAACAGATAGTATGGAGAATCAAAATTTTGATTACTGTAGAACTGATACAATAGATGGCGCTGCCTCCCAACCATGTGCTCCTGTGAAAGAAGCTTCGATGGTGAGCTGGAAACAGTAGAGGACGGAGGTTGGATGCTAAGGAATCAAGGTTGCTATAGCCAGTGATGAAATGGGCTTCACGGGCTTGCTCTTATATAGCCACCACTCGTACTCAGTTGGTCTCAATTGGGTGACTGACCTAGTCCGCCCAAAATGGTCAACTAGGGGTCGGAGGCCACCGACCACACAATAGAACCAGTGCACAAAATAGAGCAACTAACCTCCGTTCGGCCCACAGCCATCCGAGATCATCTAGGAATCCAAACAGGCCCCGCAACCCGAGAGTGGGCTACCCTGAGAAATGCTCCATCTACCCTCGATGCGGTCAGTCATGGGATGCCTTCCCGCACTTGCATGTAGCCTAGTTGGCAATGTGCCAACTCCGTCCAACCATCATGCCACACATGGCCCCCATCTGGTGTCCAAACTAGGACCTACCAGATAACCGAGCTACTGAAATGACTTCTCCTCATATGGGGGGCTTACAAGTAGAGTTAGCTGATTCCCGTGTAGTTACATAAGAGTGGAGCATTGATATCTAACATCGCCCCTCAATGTCCACCCGCAAGTGAACTTACTTTTTCGGTCCAATGCCAAGTCGATGAAGATGCCTCTCCAGCAAGTCTCTTCCAAGAGCCTTTGTGAAGATGTCTTTAGCATTCTCTATAGTCGGATAGTACAGTCGGATAGTACACCAAGTCGACCTCTCCATCCATGATGAGCTCACGTACAAAGTGATATTGAATCTCAATGTGTTTTGTGCGAGCATGGAACACAGGGTTCTTTGCAATCGCCATGCAACTCTAATTGTCACATGATAACTGCATAGGCTTGTTCTACAATGCACCCATGTCCCCTAGAATCCTCCTCAACCACACTGCCTCACAAGAAGCAAAGCATGTTGATTTGTACTCAGCCTCGGTAGAAGAAAGAGCAACTGTGGGTTGCTTCCTGCTAACCCTCCAAGTGAGAAACAGTAACCTATCACTGATCTCCTGCTGTCCATGTCTCTTGCCCAATTCGAGTCACAGAATCCGGTCAAGATGTTGCCCTTGGTATAGGTGATGCCATAATCAAGTGTGCCTTTGATGTATTTCAGCACCCGCATCCCTGCCATCCAATGGTTTTACTGGGGATTATTGGAAAACCTGCTTAGTATACCAGTCGCAAAGCTGATGTCCGGCCGTGTGTTGCACAAGTAAATCAAACTACCCACAAGCCTTCTGTACTTCGCTTCGTCCAGCAGTGGTGATGAATCCTCGTTTGAGAGCTTCACGTCAACCTCCATAGGGGTACCAACTGCTGTCTTGCACTCAGCCATGCCAAATGCCTTCAGTATCTCTCCAACCAACATACTTCAACTGTGAAATGAAGATCTGTTTCGGCTCTTGCCAAACTTCAATCCCCAAACAGATATGCATCAGCTGTCATTTCAAACTCTCTTCCTAGCAAATGCTTTGTCTGCGAGATCTTTTCATGGTTCCCTGTTATGACAAGGTCGTCCACATACAGGACCATGATCATACACTTGCCTCCTTCTCTGAAGATATACAAATTTGCATCTGATGGACTCCTCCTGAACCCGTTTTGCAGAAAGTAGGCATCAAATCGTTGGTACCATGCTCGTGGGGCCTGTTTCAGCCTGTAAAGTGCCTTCTTCAATTTACAGACTTTACCTTCTGAACCGAGGATCACAAAACCTGGAGGTTGTTCCACGTATACCTCCTCCTTGAGATCCCCATTTAGAAAGGCAGATTTTACATCCATCTGAAACATGGGCCAACCTCCCTGGGCAGCTAAAGCCAAAACACTATGAATTGTGGTTAGTCGAGTTGTGGGAGCAAAAGTATCTTGATAATCAAAACCATGTACCTGTGTAAATCCTTTTGCCACGAGCTAAGCCTTGTACTTATCCAACGTGCCATCGGTACTTGGTCTTATACACCCACTTGGTGCCGATTACCTTGCATTTTGGTGGACGATCCACAAGGTCCCAAGTGTTGTTCTTCATTATGGAGCCATATGTGGGAGAGGAGAGCACACACAAAGGGATAGGGAGACACCAAAAGTGGTGGAGCAAAAGCTACTCCAGCTTATTCCTCTATCATATATATATGAGTATACATGGGCACTGTACAAGTGGGTGGGCACACTGCCCTTTACCCCAACAACCTCCCACTTAAAGGCAGTGTGCCTTTAAGGGAGTATAGTACACATATAATACAATCAGCCATAGGCTGAAAAACAAGATGACCACACCGTCATCCTACTTTACAATGTGCAAAGTGCATAGAGGATAAGCTACTAGCAGACATTAGGTTTGCAGGATAGAAAATGACAAGCTATAGATGCCTGTCAACCAAGATCTCATGCCAGATCTCACTGGGAGAGTGAACTCTCACCACCACGTGCTCCTGTGCTAAGTCCATAGCACCTGAACTATCACTGTGTAAAGAAAATGTCTCTGTACCACCTGTGACCATAAGCACATGCCCTACAATAGACCTCTGCTGGTCTACCCAACCTGCATCACCTGCATGCTGTTCCTGGAAGCATAAGGACCTGATGTCCACAACTGCTTCCCTACTGCCAAAATCTACCATAATCATGCTACCAACTCCCATTGCAGCAGAAGCAAGAACCGGAAGTGTAGCCCCAATGGCAAACATGTGAGAACCAAGTCTCAACACAGTCATGGATGCATGAAGTACTATGGCTACCATATCAACCATAACTTGCTGCTCAACTGATCTGTGATCGTCAAACCTACTGTGTTTCAAGTATGGAGCCAATACAAGCAATGGAGTACTCAGTAACTTCCCCCTCTCCATACTGAAACAACCAAGTATCTAAGAAACATCATCAAGACCATGCAGCTCCCACTGCAAAGCATCCCTGTCCATAAGGAACCATATGGCAAGTAACCTCAGAAGGATAGCGACCTCCTAAATACTGAGACCATAACCCGTCTCACTGCGCATCACATCCTGAGCTCTCATAACGGTATCAAACCTATGAAGCCAAGCTCTAGGGGATTGCTTCTGGCCATGGAGGCACTTACGAAGTAAACATATCAATGATTCCTGCCCATGCGCAATATGACCCAAGTCAATAACTGCAGAAACCACATCTGTCCTGGCATAACCAGCCAAAATGGATCATACCGAGCATCATTAGCCAAGGTATCCTCCTCACCATGCATAGCCTCATCCTCATCTGCAAGAGGCACTCCGCATCCTGGGAGTAAACTATAACTGTCCATAGAAGATGCATCAACAATCTCCATAGGAGTATAAACCTGTGGAATACTAGAGACATCTGACCGTCTCTGACCAAAATCAAGAAGTAATCGTGGCTGTCCCAACTTTATAACCTGCTCACCATGGGAAAAACCTCCCACTCCAAGGGATATGGGCTGTCCCTGAATAGAATTCGGAGGTATCAGTGCACTTACACCCTCCTGGAACACCACTCTCCTGCTATCCATAGTCCTGGGTTGTCCAAACATAGCATCCTCTCTAAAATAGACATTATGGCTACGTATCAACTCTCTAGTTGAAGAATCCCATAACCTGTAGTCCCTACTAGACTCACTGTATCCAAGAAAGATACACCTCCTCAATCGGGAACCATGAGCATAAGCCTCGCAGCCAAACACATGTAAATGCTCATAACATGGTGCCCTGCCTGTCAAGAAGTCAAATGGCACTCTACCATTCAAAGATCTCCTGGGTGACCTGTTAAGCAAGTATGCAGCTGTCTTACATGCCTCAGCCCAATAGCATTCGGTAAGACTTGCATACCGTAGCATGCTACCAATCCTGTCCAATAGAATCCGATTTATGCCTTCTGCCAAGGCATCGTGAGCAGAAAGATGAGGAGTGGTCAACACCCTTCTGATACCAAGTGTATCACATAGATGCTGAAATCTAGGAGAGGTAAACTCTACATCACCATCAGTTCATCAAGCTCAATAGCTTCTTTCCTGACTGATTTTCAGCATTACCCAAGAAGCGCTGAAATGTATCATATACATCATGCTTCTGCCGAATCGGATATACCCATATGTACTTTGTAGCAGCATCAATAAATGTCACAAAGTAAGAGGCGCCACCCAGTGAAATAGTAGGCATAGGCCCACAAATTGCTCTATGA
The DNA here is from genome assembly GCF_047967505.1 of Dipteris shenzhenensis. Lineage (NCBI taxonomy): Eukaryota > Viridiplantae > Streptophyta > Polypodiopsida > Gleicheniales > Dipteridaceae > Dipteris > Dipteris shenzhenensis. The sequence continues at coordinate 36,210,409 of NC_141608.1, read as the reverse complement.
ACTAACTGCAATGGCTCAAGATACCTCTCACTGACTGTCTTCCTCACAAAGGAGGATCCTGACTGCTGACCATCATCACAATCATGACATAAAATTTGAGAGACATCCATAACAGGAATGTATCTCAATGTTATAAGGGCTTCCATACCTGCAGTAGACATATGTCCAAGTCTGGCATACCATAAACTAGCTAATGGCTACTTACTAATCATAAGCATCTTATCCTCGACACCTGATACATGCAATGCATCAGAGAATCCAACCCGTGATCCCCTAGCCATAACCAGATTGCCTCTAGCAATCTTCCATGCACGATCACCCAAAGAGACATGATAACCTGCCTCAACCAACTGTCCAGTACTGATCTTGCTTGTAGCAAGTCCTGGTATATGTCTAACCCTCTGTAGAACAAGAATAGAGCCACTAGGCATAACAAGGTGGATATCCCCATAACCATAGACATCCATAGAATGATCAATGCCCATCAAACTACTCTCCACAATGCATTCCTGATATGCACTGAACCATGACCTATGAGGGGTCATATGACATGAAGCACATGGATCTAACATCCAATCACAGAGAATGGGTACATCAGTGGCCAAGAAGGTGTCAGACATAGACAAAAGAATGCCTTCATCACTGCTACTATCAGTGGAAACCCTGGCATCCACGCCTTGAAGCTCAACATGCTTCTACTCCTTCTTCCTGTCATTCTTAACCTTGCTCTTCTTCTTGCATTTTCTTAGCCATTTCCAGCAGCACTTTTTCATGTGGCCATACTTTCCACAATAGAAACATCTAACACAAGTCCGAGAGCTAGACTTGCTCCTGGAATTCCCCCTTGAACATGACCTGTTTCTACCAATTGGTCGACCTTTGGAGTGCATATCAAGGCTGTATTTCAGCCCATCAGGACATTTCAGCCCATCATGCTGTAACATAACACTATCATGGTCATACATCCGGCATATACGAGTATAGAACTCATATGCATGGCAATCTATACCTTGTACACCATCCTGTACCTGCAAGTAGACTGACTTTGAGAGTGATGACTGAATGATAGAGCATGCTTGCTCATCCATGTCATCCCAATCACTCTGTTTAATGCTATTAGGCTTGACACCTTTGCATTGAATGGGCTTATGCTGCCTCTTCTGCACTAACACATCATAAATCTGCTCTTTCCAATACTGAAAGTTTGATCCATCCAACCTCTCAATATCAAAGAGGGCACTACCAGCTGTAGATGCCATATTTGTGGCACAATAGGTCACAACCAAAGAGCAGTATAGTGCAATAGGCAACCCAAATGACCAAAAAATATAGTGTTGTCCAGACCAATTAGGTCTCCAAATAAATTGGCTGATCCAATGCTCAAAAGCACTCAGCCATAAAGAGGCATAAACAAGTATGTATGCAGCCCAGTAACCTGCCAATGCCTAGCAATCCAAGTAAGAAATGCACTGAACCAAATGAGCAATGCCTGCTCAACCAATGGCAATAGGAGCCCAGCTCAACTATCCATAAATATCAGTGCAGCATCCACCAATGCAAATCCATAATGCATCGAAATGGCATTTACTGCATCACCAATGCATCACCTCAAGCGCGCAATTGTTTGGCAACAAAATCAAGCATTCACCACTTGCCAAATGTGCCAAAGTGACTTGCCAAAATGCCAATAATGCCCTTGGACTGAAGTGAGATCCCAATCACTTTCTGTAATTTACTGTGAGTTCCCAATTCACTGTTGTGCAAGAGAAATCCCTACAACAATACCTCACAGCCACTTTGGGCAAAATAACACGCTGTCCCTGTCTTTGAACAGCGATATCTTTTCACTGAAAGACCTGATGCCAAAGCTGTAAACAGCAAAGTTGTAGCTGGTAGAAAGATCTACAACTTCTCAGTTGACCTCAAGAGCCAAATCCTTCTAGATTCTCAGATATTCTCACCTGAAAAACAGCTTCCTGCACATTGGTCACAAATAGACAGCAGACTGCAACTTTTTGTGGTTTTGCAGAGGCTGTAACTCATGCAGCTTATACCGGATCAACTTGCTTCCAAAAGCAAAGTTGTAGTATTTTCTGTGAGCTACAACTTTTCAGTTCGACACAAAGTGCAATTCCGCACCAGGAAAGAGATATTCAGTCCTGAAAATGACTGTTTTGTCATAAAAACAGCAACAGCAGCTTCCTTGAATGTTTGCTGCCCTTTACAGCACTCATCTGCTCCGGCAAAAAACAGCCCCAAAAATGGTCAAAATACATCCAGCAGATCACCTAGTATGTCAACTGCAACACCAATAAAATGGCAAGTACAATGCCCAACCAAATCAGCCCCAAGAATGCTCATAGATCAGCAATTAAATAGCCCAAAAGCACTGGCAAAACAGCCCCGAAATGTGCTCCAAATGATGCTAATCTGACAGGATCTCAATACATCACCGTACCACTGTATGTATCCAACATAGGCAAATAACCATGCATCCAACAAACTGTCAATGCATCTCAACCAGGCATGTACCACTGTCAAAGCATGTGTCACTGCCACTGCCAAAGTGATGTATCTGCAAAAAAGATATGCAACCCACTGACTAAATGTAACGGAATGTTCACAAGGACTAAGATGCACCAGAGTATGTCCGTACAAGGACCCAAATGCACGGGAAAACATGAGCTAACAAAGCTCAACTGCAACCAAAAGAAGCTGCATAGTGCACAAGCACATATCCCACACAATGTCCACAAGGCGTACTTCTGCAAAATGTCCCGCAAAGAGACCAAAATCAGCCAATGCTCAGCTCCAAGACCTCAAATGCAACACCGGCTATCCCCCAAGCATTCAACTACATCAAACATGCAATCCAGAGGCTCCCCAACAGCTCCCAGATGAGCTAGAGACAATGGCAAAGAACTATGCCAAGACTGGAACATCTCCAAAGACTGAGGCAGCTCCAGCTTCATCAATGTGAAGCCTCCACAGGAATACATGCTCCCTCAAGCCTCACAGCCCACTGTCAACGTTCTCTAACGGGACGCCATCTCCAACTGCGAATGGCTGTCAACAACGACCACTCTACTCTCATGTAGAGCCAGCTACAACGCCACAACCATAGAGTTTTCTGTAGCGACGGGACTATAGCGACATACTCCCAGCAGCGACCACAAGAGGCCTTCATGATTTGCACCTTCAGTTGACATCTTCACGGCTGGAATGACCTCAATGCACGATGCATCCAAAGCCACCATTGGTCAGCCAGCAACGAGCAAACAATATTCGAACAGCCTTGAACTTCTAGCCCACCAAAGCAATGCGCATTTGCAGTTGTCCTCTCCACAATGCCCAATGCAATTGCATGTCCCAGGTGCCAGCTGACTAAGCACCAAGCCGAGCTACCTCTATCTTCATGCAACAGGCAACGCATACAATGCCACACCCATCTCCAAGCTCCCGGTAGATCTCTCGAAGCAGTTCCCGTTCTCCTCTCACCGAGCTCCTCGTAGATCGAACGCCATGGGCTCTGATACCAGTTGTGGGAGAGGAGAGCACACACAAAGGGATAGGGAGACACCAAAAGTGGTGGAGCAAAAGCTACTCTAGCTTATTCCTCTATCATATATATATGAGTATACATGGGCACTGTACAAGTGGGTGGGCACACTGCCCTTTACCCCAACACCATACTCTGACTGCATAGCCTCCATCCACCTATCATCTCCCTGTGCCTCTTCAAGACACTTGGGTTCATCAGCATGGATCACTTCTGTCATCAAAGCATAGTTGACCAAGTGTTCCTGCGCTCTTCGTTGCTCCTCTAATCTCTTGGACCGGCGGTGTTTGGATGGTTCCTCCTCAATGGCTGGAGGTTCTCTGCCATCCAAAAGCTACTTCACCCACTTCAGGAATGGCTTTTGCCATTGTGGTTTTGTAGGCTCTTCTTCATCTTCTTTATCTTGAATCCTCCCAAGCACCATTGAGGGAGTTCGGTCTGCTATTGGTGGTGGTACTGGATGGATATCCTGGTCCTGGTTGTCTGGGAAGGAAGTATCCTCCTCCAATTGATGCAGCTGTTCTGAGAACACCACATCGCGACTTACTATTACGTTCTTGGTAACAGGGTTATAGAGACGGTAACCCTTCGCCTCTTCACTGTAGCCTAAGAAAATACACTTCTGGCTCTTTGGTTCCCATTTGGTCCTATTAGCATCAGGGACATGCACAAAACAGTCACATCCAAAAACTCTGAAATGTGCAGCAGAAGGTTTCTTACCAGAAAAGGCCTGCAGTGGAGTCATCCCATGCACAGCTTTCATGTAGCTACAATTCAGAATGTAAACTGTAGTGTTACATGCTTCAGCCTAGAAAGTCTTTGGCAAATCTTTCCCTTTCATCATACTCCTACCCATTTCACAGATGACGCGCATCTTGTGTTCTGCTACTCCATTTTGCTATGATGTATGTGGCGGGGGTTTCTGCCTCTTGATCCCGTGATTTTGCAGTAACTCTCGAATTCAGTTGATGTGAACTCTCCACCTCTGTCTGATCTCAATTTCTTCACCTTCTTCCCCGTTTCTTTCTCGACCATTACATGCCATTCCTTGAACTTACTAAAAGCCTCGTCTTTAGTCTTCAGGAAGTATATCCATATCCTTCTACTGTAGTCATCGATCAGTGTCATGAAGTAGTAGGAACCACCCAAAGCTTCCGTCTCCATCTTTCCACAGAGGTCCGTGTGAACGAGCTCTAGAGGAGCCTTTGCCCTACTGGCCTCTTTAGGAATGGGCTGCCGATGCTACTTGCCCATCATGCAAGCTTCACATACATCGGGTAGATCTAAAATTTCTGGTAGATCTATAATCATTCCAAGTCTTTTATGCATCTCCTTCAAAGAACTATGGTTTAGATGACCAAACCTCTCATGCCATAGCTTAATGTTCTTCACATCGGCTCGAGCACTGAAAGCTGAGAGTTTGTAGATGTTGTTGCGCCGTGTACCTTTACCAACGACCTTTCCTCGGGATCTGCTGTGCACCATTCTTATTGAATTGAACTTTGAGGTCCTGATCTGTGATTGCAGAAATGAACAACAAGTTCCTCTTGATATCTGGCACATAAAGAACATCGGACAATTGTTTTACAACTCCATCTGACTTGAGAGCAATTGTACCTTTTCCTTTTGCTGGACATTTTGCATCATTGCTGACTACTACCAGGATGTCATTCCCTACCGGCTGTAGAGAGGTATACCAATCCTTCCAACTGGTCATGTGGCACGATGCACCACTTTCAATGATCCAAGGTTGATCCAAGGTTCATCCGCAGGTACATGAACTACCTCCGTGCAAATCTCCTCAATTGCTACGAACAGCTCTACTGGTGCTGCCTGCGCACTGTTGCTGGACTCTTTCTTTACTCCGTTCTTCTCATCTGCAATCTTCTTTTGGCACTCATTCTGCTTGTGCCCTGCCTTGTTGCAATAGAAGCACTTGATCTTCTTCTTTCTCTTTTTATCATCAGAAGAAGATGGGTTATCAGACTCCTTACCCTTACCTTTCTTTGATCCAGCGTAGAAAGCCGAATCTTCTCCAGTCCTCGTCTTTTGACGCATCTCCTCCTCTAGAAGCATCATGCTGAAATCCTCAAAGTTGAGGGGTGGATTTTTGTTTTGCGTATTCAGCGCCGTAACAAGACCGTTGTACTTTGGTGGGAGAATCCGTGTACACCTTCGTGCTAGATTCTTGCTGGTGATGGTGATGCCAATCACAGTCATCTGATCGCACAGATTCTTTACCCTGGTGATGAACTTCTCTGCCGCTTCAGACTCAGACAATTTCTTGTTCGCGAGTTGAGTCTCCAGATTCTGAATCCACGTCTGATTCGTGGTCTCGTACTAATTTTTCAAGACCGTCCATGCCTCCTCCGCTATGGTGACATGTTGAATTAACGCCATGACAGAATCACTTACACTGCAGACAATAGAACACAATGCATCTGCATTTCTTCTTGTCCACGTGAGAATCTCATCCGCAGTTGGTACTATCTGTTGTCCTGCATTGGCTGGATCCGGTCTCGCAACCGGCCTCACGTCCACCCTAGTAGTAGTGTCCCAAAGCTCATATGCGCTTAGGATGGTCTTCATCTTGAACTTCTAGAGTGGATAGTTAGAGCCGTCCAACTTTTTTCTTTCACCGAACGGTGGGATCTGTAGTCTTGTGAGCTGGGCCATCTCTCACAATCTACTCGCAAACAGAGACACACTACCAAATCTTCTTGCTAGAGTCCAGGCTCTGATACCATGTAGGAAAACAATACAATGTCTGTGCTCAACAGATAACAGGATCTCGTATGCAAGAGAGAAAATAGATTGTATGGAGAATCAAAATTTTAATTACTGTAGAACTCATACAATAGATGGTGCTGCCTCCCAACCGTGCGCTCCTGTGAAAGAAGCTTCGATGGTGAGCTGGAAACAGTAGAGGACAGAGGCTGGATGCTAAGGAATCAGGGTTGCTGTAGCCAGTGATGAAATGGGCTTCACAAGCCTGCTCTTATATAGCCACCAGTTGTAGTCGGTTGGGCTCAATTGGGTGACCGACCCAGTCCGCCCAAAACGGTCGACTGGGGATCGGTCCCCAAAATAGGCCACTGACCACACAATAGAACCGGTGCACAAAATAGAGCAACTAACCTATAGTATCCGTTTGGCCCACAGCCATCCGAGATCATCTGCGACTCCAAACGGGCCCCGCAACCCGAGAGTGGGCTGCCTCGAGAAATGCTCCATCTACCCTCAATGCGGTCAGTCATGGGATCTTCCCGCACTTGCATGTAGCCTAGTTGGCAATGTGCCAACTCCGTCCAGCCATCAGGCCACACATGGCCCCCATCTGGTGTCCCCAAACCAGGACCTACCAAATAACCGAGCTACTCAAATTCCTTCTCCTCATATGGGGGGCTTACAAGTAGAGTTAGCTAGTTCCCGCGTAGTTACATGAGAGTGGAGCATTGATATCTAACATCTATTTGGTAAGAAGCATGGTGTAAGGTTGAATGTCTCAAGTTTGCTCATAGAGGTCAAATTCAAATACCTATGTTTTGAGCATAGATGTGATATTACCTCACTCGTGTGTTAGCATATCTGTCAACATATCTGTCAAAATATATGTTATCATGTCAGTTAGTGAAAGTGTGTTGTTAGCAAGTGTGCTATTAGCACACCTACCATTATAGCATTTGGTGTTGTAATTAGCATATCTATTTGTTAGCATACGTGGAACCATATCCATTAGCACATATTGTTAGCATATGTGGTACCATATACATTAGCACAACATCTATTAGCACAACTTATGTTAGCACATCTATCTATTAGCATACGTGGAACCACATTGCTCAGTAGCACAACTTATGTTAGCACATCTGTCTGTTAGCATACATGGAGCCATATCCATTAGCACATCTGTTAGCACATATATTATTAACAAGCTTTTTATTAGCACTTATAGCATATCTATTAGCATATGTGCTAATTATCATTTATTATTAACATATCTATCATTAGCATATGTACTATTTAGCATATATACATTATTATCATGTATGTTATTAGCAAAATTGTGCTATTAGCATATTGTTGATAGCATATCCATTATTGGCATATGTACTAGTTAGCATATCAGCTATTTTGTTAGCATATCTGCTAATTAGCATATTAGTTACTAGCATATATGTTATTAGCATATGTGCTAATTAGCATATCAATTACTAGCATCTTTGTTATTACCATATGTGCTAATTATTATATATGTTATTAGCATATATGCTAATTAGAATATGATTGAGCACATGTGTTATTAGCACATGTAAAATTGGCAGATTTGTTATTAGCATATATGCTAATTACCATATATTTCTATTTGTATGGTTAAGGCCACATATGTGTTTCCACTATTGATTTAAACTATATTGTGCAGATATAGATGGTGGAGAGGACAGCAGGTCCCGACCCCAAACACCTTGGAGAGGATTTTGCTGCAAAGGAGGACCTTGGAAAGGTGGCTGCAACAAATGAATCGAGTAGAGAGGAGAACTTGCCCTCGAAGGTTGTCCCCATTGAAGATGTGTCTAGTAATGTTCCGAAGGTTCCCCATCTAATCAACTCAATGCCCAAGAAATAATGCAGCTCTCCCAAATCCTTCATCTCAAACTTCTGCTTCAATAGCATTTTCACATGAAGGATATCTTCATCACTATCACCTGTGATGATCAAATTCATCAACATAGATGACAAGCAGCATAATACCTTTCTCTGTTTTTCTCACATAGAGTGAGAAATCTGCCTTGGAAATCTGAAATCCAATAGTGACAAGATACTATCCTATCTTGTCAGACCATGCTCTAGGTGCTTGCTTCAAGCCATACAAGGCTTTCTTCAACCTGCAAACAAACTCAGGATGAATAGCATGAACATAACCTGCTGGCTGCTCCATAAAGACCTCTTCTTGCAAATCACCATGCAAGAAGGCATTCTTTACATCCATCTGATGTAGAGACCATCCCTTTGATGTAGCCATAGCAATGACTGCTCTTACAGTTGCCATCCTTGCAACCGGACTGAATGTTTCTTCATAATCAATGCCGTATGTCTGTGCATACCCCTTGACAACTAATCTTGCCTTGTATCTGTTCACAGAACCATCTGCATCGTGCTTGATCTTATAAACCCACTTACAGCCAATTGCATTCTTATCTTTAGGCAAAGGCACCAATTCCTATGTAGCATTTCCTTCCAAGGCATCCATTTCTTCATCCATGGCTTTCTCCATTTCCCGTGGCTTGCTCAAAACAAGTGGGTTCTGGTTCCTGTATCACTTTGACCATATAGGCATAGTGAATGGCTGTAAATCTATCATATTTCAGCCTTTCCATAGGATACCTAACCCTGGTAGACCTGCACAAAATAGGCTCACTTCCAAGTGCTCTCAAAACATCCCTGGTCTTCCTTACTCCAAGTGTAACAACAGAAGGAATACCCAACTCATCATCAATGCTCTGTTCTGAGCCACTGGATTCACCATCCACATAAGAGTGACCTGCATTCACATCACACATGGGCTGATCTACCTTCTCTTTTCCTTTTCGTGATACCTGCGTACCACTATCTGCATTGCTTTGAGGAGATTCTCATGATCTCAATCTACCTGTCCATGGCAAAGTATGTGAACCACTGCTAGAGGACACTGCAGGTCCACTGATATTTTGTGATTGCTGCCGTGAATTTTGTGCAGCATTACCATTTTGTGCATCTACATCAATCATCACATTTACTGGTTTATACCAGCTGCTCATCTCATAAAAAACAACATCTCTGCTCACTGTGAACTTATGTGTAGAAGGGTTATAGCATCTATACCCTTTCTGCTGTAGAGAATAACCAATAAAGATGCACTTCTCAGCCTTTGGATCCAACTTGGACCTCAACTCATCTGGCACATGGACATAGGCAATGCAACCAAAAATTTTCAAATGAGAGATGTCTGGTTTCCTACCAATATACATCTCCTCTGGCGTCATGCCATGTATTGCTGTAGTGGGAGTCCTGTTCATTATATAAACTACTGTAGCAACTGCTTCAGCCCAATAATAATCTGGTAGATCTTTTTCATTTAGCATGGCCCGAGATACCTCTCCAATATGCCTGTTTTTCCTTTCTGCAATACCATTTTGCTATGGGGTATGACTGCATGAATATTGCTGCTTTATGCCATGCTCCTGCAGGAACCTTCCAAACTCATTTGAGAGGTACTCTCTCCCTCCATCTGACCTTAGGCATTTTATTTGCAGGCCTGTTTCTTTTTCAACCATAGCTTTAAAAGCTTTGAAGTGCCCAAACACTTCACTTTTCTTTTTCATAAAATACACCCAAAATTTTCTTCTGAGGTCATCAATAAATGTGACAAAATAGTGACAGCCTCCAATAGATGCAGCTTGAGTAGTCCACACATCAGAGTGGATTAATTCCAATGGCTTTTTACTCTCTTGAACATGCCTAGGAAATGGTTTCCTTGCCTGTTTTCCAAATTGACAGGCTTCACAAACCTTATGCATTTCTGCAACCTTGAATTTAGGCAATCCTGCAACAATATTTTGGGCTTGCATTGATTTAAGTCGCTATATATTAACATGGCCAATGCGTTTATGTCAGATATCAATATCTGCAACTACACCGGTCCCATGTGCAAACATTGCTGCACTCAATTTAGGCATGTCCGCATCCAATGTAAACATCCTGCCCTTCTTCTTTCCTTTTGCTATCAAGCGACCGTTATTTTTCATATCCTCAACAAAGCATCCATGAGGATTAAATCTGACTTGCAAGCCCTGCTCAACCATTTGACCAACAGAAACCAGGTTCTTGGTGATGTTTGGGACATGAAATACATCAGACAGGTATTTCTTTTTCCCATCCTGCATAGACAAAGGAATTTTACCAATCTGCACAATAGGATGTGCAGTATCATCACCAGTCTCCACAAATCCTGGTTTTTCCATTTTCCTTGCATCCTGCATCCATTCTCCATGACCTGTCATGTGGTTTGATGCACCTGAGTCAACATACCACACATCATTTTGTTCTTCTGTACTTGTCATAGAATTGGTCATATGCTGCACCATAAATAGATGCTCATTTCTGTCATCACCCTGTCTACTGGAAGATGCATAATTGCCTTGCTGCAATTTTCCATTCATAATGTCATTCTGCTTTTTGTAGCAGTCTTTAGCCATATGTCCCATTTTTCCACAGTAGTAGCATTCAACATTGCTGTTTGCATTTTGGCCTCTCTGCCATCCAGCACGACCTCTTTGGCTCCCCCTGCCTCTAGATTTACCACGTCCTCCTACATAGGACTAGTTTTCTTGAGTTTGCTGCATATTCTGATTTCTACCATGGCCTGCAGATCGGCCTCCTCTACCTCTACCTCTACCTCTACCTCTTCCAGCATTTGAGTAGAAGACTGTTTCTTTTGAAGTTCTGCTTGAAGAAGATGCACCCCCATTTCTCTGCTCTTCAGAAATTAGAAGAGCAACCAACTCTTCAAAATCAAATTTTTCACGGACGGCAATGGATGTCCGGAACTGTGCATAATCCTTTCCTAGACCATTCAAGGTCACAGAAACTAGATCATCATCTTCCACTGGCGACCCAATGGAAGCAAGTGCATCTGCAATTTTCTTCACCTTCATGTGGTAGTCATTTATGCTCAAATTTTCTCTCTGCACATTGTGCAACTCCTGTTTGAGCTGCATTTTCCTGGCTTGTGTATTTGTGCTGTACATTTTTGCCAAAGTGTCCCATGCCTCCTTTGGCGTACTTGCATCCTGAATATGCACAATCATAGAGTCTGAAATACTGATAGACAGCCAATACATAACTTTTCTGGCTCTCTCATGCCATCCTTTAAATGCCTGCATTTCCTATTGATTGGGAGCATTAGGAAGAACTGGTTCTTCTTCATTTCCTGTAATGAACTCCCAATAGCCTTTTCCCATAAGGAAATTCGTCATTCTAAACTTCCATGCCTGGAACTTGTTCTTGTCAAGCTTTTTAGTGACAATCTGCGAAAGAGAATCAAACGCCATTACGGAACACTGTAAAATATTCTGTCATTGCAAAAAACATAGCTTTTGCCTCACATGGGCAGATCTGCAAAACTGACAAATGTGGTATTTGACCACACAGTCACTTCCTAGTGACGATTTTGCATCAACAGGCAACAAGCATGATTCTGCAACTCCCAATATCTCTGCACACAGGCATACGATGCAATTTCTGCGACAACTTTTCACCGACCAGCCGAGTAGTTGTCGCACAGCAAAAACAGGGCATTTTTCTGAGTGCCTACGAAGAACTTCCGCCTTCAAAATGGAAATGGCCTCGAATCAGAAAAATAAAGTCATCAAGGGCTTCGCCCTTGCCCCCAGCATATACTATGCTCTCGCCACACCGCGAAGGGCATCTCAATCTGAGACAGTGCACTCTTGCACTTCTGGCTATGCTACCTGTAGAGATTTGCTCATACTAGGACACCACGAACTTGGTTTGCTTTCTTGAGCTCCTTACCACGAACAAGGCTCTGATACCATGTTAAGATAGTGGGAAAGAGGGAAGGAGTCTCACTTGCAGCTTTCTCAATACACAATGGGGGAATACGCACAAAGGTGGAGGCTGAAAATAGTTTTCCTCTTCCTAGTTGTGAAAGCCAAAAGAACTCAAGTACAAAGAAATAGAAGAACCCTATATGTGGGTCTCAAACCAAACTCAACTAACTAAGGTGGCATACTAACTGAGCCATGAACTAGAGTAGATAAAGATAGCTGTCATCCAGCTATTATTCGTGGGCGGTGTACCAACCGCATTTGTAGCTAACAAGTCGGTGACATAAATGTACAACGGTCACCCTGGCATATCGCGAGTGGAGCTCGATATCTCAACAAGGTGGACATGTCAGGTCATATGAAAGATGAAGGAGAAGTCTGCTGGGCTCAATGAACTCTCTTCCTATTTAAGTGGAGTGAAAACACAACTAAGATCCCATTCTGAAGTCTAGCCCGAACCTATGAGACCAACCCATCCACCTATTGCGGCAATCTATGGCATACCCAAAAACCTTTGCAATGCTCCTGTTCTATCTAAGAGCACTTTTAGATAACCTCCATGCATAAATAGACCCGGAGATGAGGGACGAAAAGAGCTACAAGGAGGACATGCTTCACAACTAGTTGTTTGATATGGAGGCGGAAGATACGGTGAAAATTCATATTCCTTAAGGTACTTGTCAAGCTCATGATGTAGGTTTCTTTTGGTAGGACATGGTGAATGTTAGAGTTGAGAGTAGGATGAAGAGGACCCCCCAACAAAAGGAGTTACTATGGGTGTACAAGACAGCAGAGAGTAGCAAGCAGTTGGTGAGAAGAGTGTGTTCCAAGGTCTGCAATTGTGCATCAGACTGGCCTAAAGAGCTAGGAGATGCTTGCTATAGAGAGGTTCATAAGATAGTCGAGAGTTTGGAATTTCCTTAAGCTGCAAAGTGTCATTATATTTTTGTTTTAGTAAAAATATTGCAAGCATTTCTTGGACTTGTGGACTTCTAGGACTGTTACCACCATCCAGAACCTATGGTGCTCATAATACCTTATTTTGTGTTGACCTACTTCCATGTTACAACTTAAATACTCTGGAAAGAAAGATGGTTTTTTGGTGTCAATAATATGTGAGCATAATCTTTTGTGATCATATATGAATTATCTCAAGTCTCAGGCTGCCCAAGTAAATTGTTAACTGATATTATTTAAGTCAACCATAGTACACTTGGTCGTCCTCATCCATTATTCCAAGACACCCCAAGATGTGCTCATGCGTGTCTAAATCCAATATGAAGACACTCTTGCCCTCTTTGAATCATTGTGGCATTGCATCTGGAACTTAATATCTCTTACTACATGAGAGTACACAACAGTTTAAGGACTCTTATGTAATAGAACATAATTGTGGTCTCTATTGGATGTTCTTTTGTAACAAAAAGCTCCAACTACTACATTCCACACTCATAGATTATTCCCCAATCATCCTTAACTACTTTCTCAACCTTGTGCTTAGGTTTGGTGCATTGCAACATAAAGTCTGGATCATCTTCCTCATTCTCCTCAGAGGCAATGATAATTGCAAAGTTATCCCCCTGTTCCAGACAGTCAATGAGGTCATCAAAATTCTCCCCAAACTCTGGCGAGTAGTTTTTTGTCTCTCCATTATTTGTCACTCCATCTGAGCATAGAAGAAGACTTGAACTCCGCTCCCATGTCTTCATAGTTGCAATGTTCTCACAATCATTATGATCCCCTATGATGCACGCTCTGCAAAAACAAAAAAGTTTCCTTGTTTTGATAAGGTGGTTGTTTGAAAAGCCCCATATGATGTGCAAACCACAAACTCCATTGACTTTCTGCAATCATGCCGGTTTCTCCTTTGCACTTCATCCACATTCACTTCATGGAACACTTTGCGTACTACACTATTCTTAAGGCTTTGTTTACTGTATGTTGAATGTGTGCCTATGGAGAGGTTGGTTGTGAGCCATGTTACAATAGAATGGGCATCATTGAGCTTTTCTTGAGGTCATGTTAATTGGTGTTTAAACAAAGCTTGCTTAATAACATCACCACATCTATCATGTTCACCCTTGCCATGGATAGACCCAAAGAAATTCCACATCATGTCTAGACCGGTCAGGGATTTGAACCTTGAGAAAAAGTAGAATCCATGGGTTGATTTAAATTGAGAGGCAGCACCATTTGACCACACCCAATGTTCTTTTATATATTTTGGATGGGGATTTTTTGTTTTCAGCCATTCCTAATGCAATAGAAAAGCATTGTTGCACAAATAAGGTGTCATGTTCCCTATATCATCTAAAATGTAGAAATGGTATGTGTGTTGCATTGACTTGGGCTGCTGTGAGTCAACAAGCAAATTGGCATCAATCATAGAAGAATCAAGCAAATGATTGTACGTAATATGCACAAGAATTGTTATCTCCTTGTTTTACCAATGAGCACTTTGTATCTCATCTTGTTCTTGAAATGAATAATTTTCAATGAAATCTATGACAGAGACAATAGTATCATGGGGGAAATTGGCAAGGCACATCCTAAAGTACTTATCTTGCCAGTTGGCCATAAAATTATGAAGCACATATTTTGGGATGGATTCAACCAAGTTACCTATAAATTCCCTGGGTTGAGTGCTCTTATACGATAGTAGCCATCTCTTTTTATCGGATCCTTCAACATTGACATTTTCAAGTCTCCACCATTTTAGAGAAAAATGGTTGTCTTCCCTCATTTCATTTGGACGAACATGAAATGTCTTCTTCTTCAACTTCAGCCTGCAATGCTTACATGTGCCACGAATGCATTCAATGCGGTGCCACTCACAATCTCCCTTTGGACAAACCACTGGCTCCCACAGAGAACTTAGGCTACAAAACCTTGTCTCCCTTGCAACACATGATGAGGATCTAGGTGGCCTACAAACTCCGCATTCATAGGGGAGACATGGTCATCGATCTTCATGGAGCAATGCTCCAACATGACTAGATCTCAAGTCATTCATAGCTTGCCAGGCTAGGTCAAATTATACATGTGTTTTGCAACAACAAACATTCACGTCTTTGAGTTTCCTGGCGTACCAAGGCTTACAATGCTCAAAGCTCCGAGTCTCTGATCCATAGCTTGAGATACAGCTCTGTTTGTTGACCCAACATGTGGGAAGAGCAGTACACTGAGCCCTCTTTTAAATGGAACAACAATACAATGAGCCCCATTTTTGCACTACTATGAGGAAAATAATACAAAACAAAATACGTGCAAAAACATGGTCTAATGAAACTAATCAATCTATGGGAAAACGAAACAATTTCAACCCCCGAGCTGGTTTAATACAGTCACATATAATGAATCTAATAATTAAACTAATTCAAGCTAATAGAAAAACAAAAAAAATTCAACCACCGTGTTGGTTTAGGATAGTCATGATTTCAACTACTAGGTTGATTTAGGACAGTCACAATTTCAACCACCGGGCTGGTTTAGCACATGGTCACAATTTCAACCATTGGGCTGGTTTAGGATATGTTTAGGATAGTCACAATATCAACTACCGGGATGGTTTAGGAAAGTCACAATTTCAACCATCGGGCCGGTTTAGGACACAGTCACAATTTCAACCACCGAGCTGGTTTAGGCTAACGATCTCAACTTCACATATTAGACAATAACAAGTATATTCCTTTTTCATTTTTGAATTTCACAATTAGAAAATAACAATATATTTCTTTTCATTTTTGAATTTCAGAATTTCAATCACAATTTCAATCAATAACTACTGTTTGTCTTGAACCTAGCACCAGGTTAGTTTAGGACTATCACATTAAGTCCAAGCCATTCTATTCTAGAAATTAAGTGGTATATGACCCGAATAGTAGGAAAATAAATCTAACTAATTTAAGTACTAAAAAACATAGTAATTTCAACCATTGGGCTGGTCAACAACTAATGTTTGTACTTCAACCATGCTAGTTCAGGATAATCACATAACTGGTGATTGCATTGAGCCACGTTTGCATGATGTTCCAACCACCAGGTTGGTCTAGTAAAATAACAATATATTGCTATTCTATTGTGAATTACATTGTTGTTAATTTTTACTCAACCACGCTGGTTCAGGACAATCACATAGCTGGTGTTTGAGTTGAACCAACCACACTTGCATGATGTCCCAACCACCGATCTAGTTTAGGACAATAATAATTAATATATTGCCATTTTTTTGTGAACTTGAGGGGATCACTATGTATGAACCCTATATATCACGTGCGTTCAAGGTCTATTTATAAAACCCCTTATCTGTGAATTTTTCATTAGTAAAATGTACCCTTTTCCTATTCAATCTATAATTTTTTTCCCAAAATACCTTTTTTGGCATCCTTCTATCTGTGAAAATGTGAGAAAAAATGAAATTAAATATTCCCTTATGTTGAACTCACGTGATAGTCACATACATTATTGAGTGAACCCCCCGAGGTTGCAAAATATATTGCTGTTAATTTTTGTTCAACTATGCTGATTCAGGACAATCACATAACTGGTGTTTGAGATAAAACAACCACGGTTGCATGATGTTCCAACCACCAGGCTGGTTTAGGACAATCACATTAAGTCCAAGCTTGGTTTAGAAATGAAACAAGTAAACCATCCCAAAGCTCAATCACAAACAACAACCAGGCTGGTTTAGGCACCACTGACTTGCATTGTATCAAGCATGTGTATGATGTGCTCTTCAAACACCTTGCATCTTGTCTGCTTTTTACAGATGTCCTTTCTATTTGGAGAAACTCTCGTATTTTTGTGCCAAAATGCCATCACTCTAGCAATGACTTCAGCACTTAGGCTGCCTCTCCTTTTCTAGCATTCTATTGAAGCCCATAGACTTCTCAGAGCAAGATGATCATGCATTGCTTCTGCTCTACGTTCAACCACTGGAGCCACATTTGTCCTTCTGATTGACAACATCTTCGACATTGTGCGCTCAAGCCATTTCTCCTTTGTTTCAAGGGACACCAATGTAGTTAACATCACCCTCTTTGCAGCTAGTTGATCTAAGTTGTACACCTCTTTAACTTTTTGTAGGCCATTTCTCATATTAGAGAGCAACGCCTCTTCGGCGTGCATCTCCCGAGGTGTTAATTTGGTTGTTACTCTATGAACTTTAGGGTGCATGCTAAAGCTTGTGAAGACTCAAGACTAGTACCAATTCACTTGAATGGCCTAATGTTGTTGCCTCGAATGCTCCCACCAATCATGACACCATAGCTTATGTTCTTCGCTTCTGCGATGGCAATGATCGAATGCTTGCATCTGCAACTGCTTCATGCTACTTCTCTATTAGGAGTTTTCTTTATTCTCATTGTTTCTCCCTTCTCAAACGTTGCAAAAGTGTCTTCTATTTCCGTTTCAATACCATGCCATTGCTTTCCTCGCGACCCGCAATCTTTTCCTTGTGCCTTTACCAAGCTTTTCAGCTTTACTATCTCGTAGCCTCTGCTTGCTTCTCTTATAAGCCATGGCGAGTTGCATGTTGCCATTAGCACCATGGCCACGATCAGTTCAGAATAGACTTAGAGAAGCTAGCTTGTGAGGCAAGCAAAGAATAGAAGACAATTTACCCAAAAGAAGACAATGCCAAACCAAAGTCTATGCAACGTCATGTCGAGGTGCATGTGGGTTGTAGGGAATTTGCAAAGTGGGGGCAGGTTGCAAGTACTTAATATTTTAAGATTCGATGGGCTGGAGGTGTGAAATTTTGAAATTCGTGAGAGTAGCAAAATTTTTAGCCACCAAGTTTCCCCCCTTCGGTGATATACGTCAGCAGAATTGGATATCCCAAATAAGTGCAATGTGGCCTGAAATGCTTCAAAACACAAATAGGCCAAAGGGCAGGCTATCGGGTTTGATGCTGTGTATTATGAAATGCAATCACCTTTGGCATGCTTATGAGCCATATAACAAGCAAGTGCATGGAAAAAGAAACAATTCAAAATTGTAAATAGTGCTAGATTTATTAAAAGAGCTTTGTACATGCACAAATTGCACAGTTTCAACTTCTTCCATTTAGGGTGAATCTAGATACCAATATCAACAACAATCAATGTTTTAAGACCACCATGTAGTAGTCCCACTAGTTTGGATTCCAAATCATTTTTCAATAAATAAATTAAACGTTATGGAGTGTGTCCTTAAATGGGTGTGCATCACTTTAGCACAACATTGGAGGCTCGTTAACCCATACCTAATGTTCTCATTTAGGTGTGTCCTTGGGTTGAGGAGAAGCTCACCTAGTGTACTTTTGGATGACTACTTGGCTGCATGTATGTACATAACAAAATTTTGATGTTTTTGAATAAATTGCTATATCCTATACTCTTCAGGATGCATGCTTCACATGCAACATAGCACTTGTAATGCTTTAATGGTCTCGTTTCAAAAAGTTATTCCATAATTTTTTGGTTTCATGTTCAAGTAATTTGGAATGAGTAATACAACTTGAAGACAAAGTTTACAGAATTCCATTGAGCAAATGCATAAGTTATGGGTCATGTAAGATACCTATATACAAAAAATTCCCTGAAGCTCACCAAAAATGGCTACACCAAGCAAACACTGACCCTAACATGTCACTAGATTGTTTAATATGCATATGATTTTTATTTGAATAAGCATTTCTTTTTCCTTGTCCTACCCTTAGATCATGAATTTGTCTCAAGCTTGGCAACTAGCAATGTTTGGGCTTTAAGCTTAACTGTGTGACTGAAGTAAGCTAGAATCACAATTACATATTATTTTCTAGTCGCTTTTAACATATATTGCTACCTTTTTACTATATTCTTTCAATGCCCCAATGATACCCAATATCGCTACAAAGATGTGTTTGCATAGGAAATGTATTCCTAAAAATTGTAAAGGATTATAATTATGTGACTAAGTTACACTTACAATTCAAAGACTATTAAGTCATTTGGCTTTATATGGTACGTTTTATTTTTTAGTACTTACTAACATATGCTCCTTTTTTTCTCTATTCTTTCAATGCCCCAAGAGTACTTAGTATGACTTTGTGAAAAGGGTTTGCATAGTATATGTACACTTGCAAATTGAAAGATGCAAGCTTTCTTGCTTGAGCCTTTTATTTATGGGATATGAAATCCGAAGAGGATGACATTTCAAAGTATATAATCATATGATCGATTTTATAAATTTTAAAGGTAGAATGGACAAAGAAGCAAAGTAAATTGGAGGGGTAGTCCTTGTTGTGACACCTCATGCTATGAGGGTGACTCCTTGAAACCCTTATAGATGATTCTATTACCTCCACTATAAAAATTAAACTAGGTTTCCACACAACTATCCTTATTCCACATACCTTTGCCCACATTTGTAAATTACTTTTGTTTTGAAATTGTTTGGAGATTTTTTTAAGCATTGAAAGTTAAGCCTCAACTTTATTGTGTGATATTTTTCAAAAGGTTGGACCCTTTGAAGTAAAAAATAATTGAGTTTGCCTCTATTCTAGGGAGAATAGTAACATCTACTAGAACCAAGAGATTAAATCTTTCACATTAGTGCTTTGAGTGTAAAGATATTGAGAAGATGAAATTTCCTTCTCTCTCACATCCATCTACCATAGCAAGTCCTACAATGCTTAGAGTGGGGAGATTAAACAGCAAAAATTGGAAACAAACTTGACGTTCGTAGATACAAAGATTGGTAACAAGGATGAAGATGGGCAGCAAAAAATGCTTGAATGTATAGATTCATGCTGGCTGAAACTGCACCTCAACTTGTGTGGATGGACGTGGATAATATCCCTATTGGCAAACCTTCAATGCTGGTATCATGCGAGAGTCGAAGTTTACCCTCAACCAGTGCTGCTGCTCCATCCAACCCTTTGTGAAACGAAGGGTGTCTGAGCTCTGGCTGTAATATCACACAAATCCCGATGGCCATGCTAGTGTGCTCAACTCCCCTTGTTATACAATATCTGTTCTCTTCTTTGTTGTCCCCCTGATCTGAGCTGACGACGTCTGTCAATCTTTGGAAATGTCTTCGGTCAGTTGAGCGACCAGAGCACAAAATGACCACTAGCGCGACGTCGTACCTGTCGGCTAATTCACTCGATACAAATTTGCTAGACGCCTCGAGACTAGATATCTGCAATACTTCGGCATTTTCTGTTGTCCTTGGGATTTCAGAGGATTTCCAGGCACTGCCGATGCTGGCCTCGGCCTCATCTTCTAAAAAACTCTCGTCATACATAGCTGCGGTTCTCAACTCCTCCTTTTCTTCAGATGCCTCTGTGATTAATTCAGGGCACAAGGATAACTTTTCCTGGGCTGCGATCTCCTTCATGGCCGTTGGATTCACCGAGCTATTTTGATTCTCATTGAAGCCAACAAGATCAAGCGTGAAGCGGCCATCCCGCTTGGATGCTCTCAGAAAGTTTTGGGGGTATACATTCACTTCTTCAAGTAAAATCCGGCCGTCGCCTTTATGAGGCATGAAGAAGCTGACAGCTGATAGACCTACTTCAGGAGGGGGAGAGGCCACTCTTGCTATGAATGAGATAGGAGGAGGGAATGCCCCATTCCTTTTTATGCAAGGGGAGCTGGCTACCGGCTCCCTGCATTCAACATGCGAAAGAGATTCCAGAGTTTTATCAAGAAATTCTTCTGCAGCAAACGTTGACATAAACTTGGAACTGGAACTGTCTCTGTATTCAGCAGTTGCTTCGCTGCCCCAGTCCAACTCTCTACTGTGGAGTTGATTCTGTCTGAAGCTATGCTGGGAGGCTACAACTACTGCGATTGTTTTCTGCTCATCATTGGAGCTTTCAGAACCTAGTTCCTCAGTACAACAGTCAAGTTTTATCCCTTTAAGCCTCAAGGACCTACGATAGCAGCTTTCTTCGGGTTGAGCAATTGTGGCCCTTGCAGAAGCAGATACAAAATTTCGTGGGAAGTTGGCATACTCTTCGGCGCTTGGGATACCGATCATCGACGGACATTGCCAAGCATGACTCATTTTTGCTACAGGATTGCACTGAACGAAGAGACAGAGGAAGCTGCTGTATAGGTCGAAGGGATTGAGGAGAGACGAAGGAGCTTGTTAAATTTTGCAGCCCCAAAGCCTAGATGTTGCGCAAGTTTTGGCCACGACAACGTTAGCCTAGAATGCTATGCAGGATAGTGGAGCAGTCCTCACTGCTGATTGAAAAAGAGAGTAGAAAGCATTCGAATTTCGACTCACAAGTAGGATCGCAAGTATATAGGTCAGGGGCTGCAAGTGGAGTGGAGAAGGCACTAATTGGTGAGGGGCAACGGATATACGACGAGGAATATTGAGGGCAGGCATGCGTGGACAAGATATAAGTGGCGGAGGCGACTGAGGCGAAGCATGGAAAGTGTCAAGGGATTGCCTGAGCAACAAATGGTGGTTGCCAACTTGCCAGCGTCCAGAGTCCACAGACTCCACACTGTCCACAGTGCCACACATCCAAAGGATTGGGGAGACGAAGTCGCTACTCTCATGTGCTGGAATGTGTACGTCGATGGGAAAGCCAAGCGAAAGGACGATAGAGTTGTTGTTAAATTGGTGGTAACGTCCAAGAAGACTGATGGATCATTGATTGATTGATTGATATTGTCAAGGGAACACAAGGTCGGCAAAAAACATTTGAAACGAACGTGTTTGTGGAAGAGACGTGTGCACGTATTTTGCATGTGGCTCACGTACTTCATCGACCGATGCTCACCGTCCGATTAACGGGTTAATGCTATGCAAGGGGTAACTTCTAGAGGGCCTCCCCGTGTCTCACTTGAAGCTAGGGAGGCCATTGATTCAGCAGGCAAAGCTGAACGCCTATCTCCGTCCCCCTGTGTCGGCTGTTGGATACTAATGGACAAATCCTCTAGGCTAGACCGGGTGGAACGTGCTTTGCAGGAGGTGGTGGATGCATCCCCATACCCCTTCTTCTCAATTAGCTCACAACCTATAGTGACACGGGGTTCGATTGCACAATCTACTACCTCCAGAATGGAGAGTCTGCCAGATCACCACAAGACAATTGTAAAAGGTCTGGGGGGTACCCTTTTGCATCCTCTAGACTATTGTTGGAAGATGGCACTCCTACTTTAGAGGTACCTATGGAAACGACTCTCATAATGATGCAACTATCTTTTGAAGCAAGTGTAAGGGGTCCATGAGGATGATGACCTCTTTGAGTCTATTCACTTGAGCTAGGATAAAGGGGCTAGTGTTGTGCACCCATAATTTTTTAGCAGAGATGACCAGCGGCAACTACCTAAATCACCTAAAATTAGAACTTTGAAGGCATCGCCTGGTTTGAGTAAGCAAGGCGAGTTAATTTTTGTTTTCAAATTTATCTAAACGTTTTTAGCTCCTTGAAAATTACCGAGGCCCATATGAAAGTCATATTCAAAGGGTCAATAAAGAGGCGCTCTAACCCTCAAGTGCTTGCATGGTTGTGATACAGGGGTAAATGCACTGAACACATGCCTTTATTGCATGTGTTTGCAATGTAAGCAAAAGGCTGGCTTACAATGGAAGAATGGCATTCTATCTTGCAACCAAACGCAAGCTCCCAATCGCGACAAGAAGGATCCAAAGTGGGATCCCATCTTGCCCATCCCACTTGAGAGAGTACACATATGTACTTTACACGCAAAACTACACGCACTTGATAAGTTGTTGTATTTGCATCTTGTTTATGCTTGGAATTTAATTCTACAAGAAGTATCCACACGGTGCATTGCAGAAGCTGAGAAGTTGTTGTCAGAGATGGGATTCCATGGTCAAACTTAAGGAGGATAAGAAAATGTCTAGGGCAACATAGAATCTTCCTGCAAAAGTTTCCATGGGTGGAGGGAAGGCAAGGAGATTCCTATTGAACCACAATCTCGACAAAGACAAACATACATTGTCTCAAAGAAGTTTGGGTTGGGAATACTGGAAAGCATTGTGTGAATGCACGCATGACCAATAAGGCTTCTCATCCTCAAGTAGCAGCTTTGAGAGCTAAATTATGGACAAAGAGTTTATGCAATTAATGAAAGGATGGGGGGAGTCGCACATCATGCATTACATGGTAATCTTGGCACCATCGCAATATTTAGCACTTGCTTTATAAACAGTTTTTGTTGCTAAAATGATTCTCATCATGTTTGCAGCATATTCTCTATGCACACGGACCATTGGAATACACAAGGCATGGAGAAGTCACACTATAGAGCCAAGGCAGCCTACTTCAAGAACTCAAGGCATGGTGGTGGTGTCACTCGCAGCAATGCATTTAGATGTCTACTAGGAAGGACTTTGAAGTCTGAAAAGGCAAAGGCATCAGAACTTGCAAAAGCAGTTCAAATTGTATCAAAGAATAGAACTCATAGTGCTTGGAAAGAATCCATAGAGAGTCAAGGAGTCACACGTTGGTTGCAAGCTAGAGTGAGAGAAGGGAGCAGATGGGTCCAACCACTAGCAGAAGCTATGGTGTAATTGTATACAGATATATTGCTTATTTTGACCACAATTTGTGTACTCACTCTAATATCTTGCTTATTTTGACCACAATTTTTATACTCACACAACGTTGGGGAAAGTGGGGGCATGGTGAAGGAGGGGGGAGAGAAGGGAGGGGCATGGGGTGGGGCAAGGGGAGGGATGGAGTGGTAGCAAGGGTGGGGGGAGGGGGGGATGGGGGGTATGGGGGAGGGCAACGGGTGTGGGTGGGGCAAGTAGGGGGAGGGCGACAAGGGTGGGGGGGTTGGAGGGGTTAGGACAGGGGCAGGGGGCACGATGGAACCCTAAATGTAATTAAAAGGCATGTTAAAACATGATGGGCCCATATAAAATGTTTTTAAAAACCCTAGCTCTCATTATTCAATGGCAAGAGTGAAGAACACTACCAGACCCACTGGACACCACCTCCACCCTTCCTCCCCTAGCTCCACCATCTCCATGGCATCTACACACACGAACCTATCCGGGTCCGGTGGCACCTCCCCCAACTCTCTTGAGCCCTATCCCAACTCTCGTGAGGTCTCCTAGGACTCTCGTGAGCCCTTCCCCAACTCTCATGAGCCCTCCCTGAAGTCCCATGAGCCCACTCCCCAGCCCCAAGAGCATGATCCTTCCCCTCAGCCTTCCCCCTAGCCTTTCCCTCACAGCCTCAGCCTTCCCCTCAACCTCAACCTCAACCTGACCCTCATCCTTCCCCTCAGCCTCAGCCTTAGCCTTAGCCTAACCCTCAACCTTCCCCTTAGCCTTCCCCTCAACCTTCCCCTCAGCCTTCCCCACAGCCTTCCCCTCCCCATGAGAGCCTTCCCCGATCAAACAAAATGTGTTCGATAACCTTCCAGACATAGAGAGGCTTCCTG